>NW_027325993.1:0-255724 GCF_048594095.1 Paramormyrops kingsleyae
TGTAGTATGAATATAAACTATATAAATGGTATAATAATTTAAAGGGCTCTTAAATGGTGCCGTTATTAAGTAGCAGCCAAGTCAACTATATGTGCAAGAGTGCAATATGTATACAGAGTTTGCAGTATGTGTGCATAATGTGCAAGAGTGCAGAATATAATCATAGAGGTAGTTTATCAGTTGTTCACTGGTTATGCTGGTGGATATTTCACTGCAGCTGACGATTAATTGAACGTCCATTCAGAGACTGGTTTGGTTAATGAGAGAGACTACCTGAGGGGAGAAGCTCTTGGCGTGTCTTGTGGTCTTGGTTCTGATTGCCATGAGTCTTCTCATGGAGGGTAAGGCTTGAAAGATGTGGTGAGCAGGGTGAGATGGGTCCTCAAAGATTTTGTATGCCCGTTTCCTGGTTCTGGTGATGTAAAGTGTCTGGAGGGTAAGCAGGTTACTGCCGATTATTCGCTCTGCTGAGTGGATGATGTGTTGCAGTCTGGCCTTGTCTCGTTCAGTGGCTGATCCAAACCAGGCTGTGATGGAGGAGGTGACGATGGACTCAATGATTGTAGCGTAAAACTGGGCCATCGTGGTTATAACATGTTATTTTGGATCAGGCACGGACAGTTGTGAGAGTTCATTCCGCATTAGCTCCGATAGAATAGTATTAAATGCAAAGCTAAAGTCCACAAACAGAATCCTAACATATGTCTCAGGGCACTCCAAAAGTCGGAGTAAGAAATGGAGTCCAGTGTTAACTGCATCGTCCACAGGTCTGTTGGTTCTGTAGGCAGACTGTAGCCTGGGGTCAAGCGATAGGTCTGTGATGGTTTTAAGGTATGACAGCACAAGTCTCTCAAAAGCCTTCATTACCACCGATGTGAGAGCCACCAGTCTGTAGTCACTGACTGGTTCAGTGACTGGTTGAAAATATCTGTGAAGACAGGTGACTATTGATCTGCACAGTGCTTCAGAGTGGCTGGGGAGACAGAGTCTGAACCAGGAGCTTTCCTTGTATTCTGGCTACTGAAGATCTTGTTTACATCTCTGTCGTTGATTCTCCTGGGGAGGTGGCTGGACGTGGGGGGGGGGTGAGCTGGGTATAGTGTGGGCAAGGTGTGAAGGTACCCAGGTGTGAAGAAGGCCATTGAAAAGGTGAGGGCTGTATGATGCGCGAATGTGGCTTTTCAAACCCGCAGTAGAATTTGAACAGGTTTTTGTCACCACTCCTGTAAGCTTCATCTTTTGTTTTAGGAAGCTGCCTGAGTTCAGTTGTAAACCATGGTTCGTCGTTATTATAGCTGACAACAGACTTTTTGGGAATGCGAGAGTCCTCGCAGAAGCTTATGTGCCATGTTACAGTGTCCGTGTATTCATCCACGCTGTTAGTAGCAGTTTTGAAAACATTCCAGTCTGTCGAGTCAAAGCATGATTTTAATTGCTCTACTGCTCCACATGTTCAGTGTTTCACTCTAGTAACAACAGGTTTAGCAGTTTTCAGATTTTGTCTGTATGCTGGAATTAGATGAATTGTTGCATGGTCAGAGTTTCCTAGTGCAGCACCAGTCATTTTCTGTCATTAAAATGTGACGTCTTTTCAGTTAGCTATTTATTTATTTTGGCTTTTTCTTATTATTATGTGTTCATTGTAATTGATTAATAAAATTATTTATTTTCATTATTATTTCTTTTACTTATCTTTGAAATGTGATTTTGACATTTTAATTTGATTGTATCCTTGTCTTTGTAAAGCACTTTGAATTGCCTTGTGCCCGAATTGTGCTATATAAATAAACATGCTTAAAATCTTTGATGATGACAATGTGCCCAGCCGGCTGTGAACTGTTCTTCGCTTTCTCCATCTTTGCATTTCTTGCATTGTGAAGATCTGCGAGCTGTTTAATTTTAGTGACCACTCCTTTTCAGGATTATGTAGTATATGTTTAACATTACTTCAAAGTGTGGAAGGGAAATTTAAAGTGATGGTAGGCCAGGGTTGGGAGGCATTGTGGGATTGTTCTTGTGTCTCAGGTTTTGTTGTTTTGGGGATGGTGCCGTGTGTCCTTGCCTCACAGCCACCTGCACGGAACCAGCTTTGCAGGCCACAGATCTTGGAGAACTGGGCTGAAGGGAACATCGCCGGGGGGAGAAAGGGGACCTGCAGGAAGCCTTGAAATGTAGCTGCTATACTATGCTAGACGCAGTTTGTTGTATGGTAGCATTTGAACACACAAGCAAGTTATGTACCCATAAGGGTTGTATATGTTTACGCTGAAGTCTTTATTTAGGTAATATAGGGTTGGGGTTTCCCTTACTGATAACATTGTGAGCCATGCCAGCCATGGACACCAAAGGGGGGGTTGCACCTTTTTGCTGGGTTGGGAGTGGAATTTCCCTAATGTTTAGGGTTTTTGCCCTCCTTCCTAGGCTGGATAGACAGGCTTATGTGTGGGACTCATAGGAGGCCTAGGCCTAACGAGGATTGGAAACTGAACATCCTTGAAGTAGACCAATAGAGGTGGCGTATTATGTTTGTTGTATGTTCGAAACCTGGTTTGCAGATGTTTGGTAACCAATCAGGACTTAGAAGTCCATATAGGGGAATTCGTCTTATAGTATATTAACCTGCTGATTTCTGGGTGCGGGGTGCATTGCGCATTGTCCCCGAGTGTGGTTGGAACACTATGCTGGATTGCTGAATAAAGAAGAAAATTTTGCTCATTACATGCGAGGCCTGGAGTTTGATTCAAGTGTGACAGAGTGAGAGTGATTATAGAGGATTATAGAGTCATAGTTGTTTGGGTTCATTCTGAGTACCACAAAAGTTTACAAGCCCTATTTTGGCAAGAGCTAATCCTAATCATTTTCATCCTTGCCGTTTAAATCACTCATGAATAGATGTGTTTGTGAGAAATTGATCTGTTTTAAGCATTTTCAATTTAAATAAATACTGCAATACTACTACGAGATATCTAACAACATACGATGCAACATTCAACAGGGGGTAGTGAAGTGATTCATGGCTGATCAAAGTGCCAATTCGATGTGGGGCAGTGATTAGCATGTGGAGAATGCTGCAGCAGTATTACAAAATCAGCAACTCTTTTAAAAATAATAGTGATAAAAATATATTATTTATTAATAAGTATATATAATCAGTACACAAAGTATAAGTATATAAATATAAGCATATAAAGTATACACTCACCTAAAGGATTATTAGGAACACCTGTTCAATTTCTCATTAATGCAATTATCTAATCAACCAATCACATGGCAGTTGTTTCAATGCATTTAGGGGTGTGGTCCTGGTCAAGACAATCTCCTGAACTCCAAACTGAATGTCAGAATGGGAAAGAAAGGTGATTTAATCAATTTTGAGCGTGGCATGGTTGTTGGTGCCAGACGGGCCGGTCTGAGTATTTCACAATCTGCTCATTTCACAATCTGCTCAGTTACTGGGATTTTCACGCACAACCATTTCTAGGGTTTACAAAGAATGGTGTGAAAAGGGAAAAACATCCAGTATGCGGCAGTCCCGTGGGCGAAAATGCCTTGTTGATGCTAGAGGTCAGAGGAGAATGGGCCGACTGATTCAAGCTGATAGAAGAGCAACTTTGACTGAAATAACCACTCGTTACAACCGAGGTATGCAGCAAAGCATTTGTGAAGCCACAACACGCACAACCTTGAGGCGGATGGGCTACAACAGCAGAAGACCCCACTGGGTACCACTCATCTCCACTACAAATAGGAAAAGAGGCTACAATTTGCACAAGCTCACCAAAATTGGACAGTTGAAGACTGGAAAAATGTTGCCTGGTCTGATGAGTCTCGATTTCTGTTGAGACATTCAAATGGTAGAGTAAACAGAATGAGAACATGGATCCATCATGCCTTGTTACCACTGTGCCGGCTGGTGGTGGTGGTGTAATGGTGTGGGGGATGTTTTCTTGGTACACTTTAGGCCCCTTAGTGCCAATTGGGCATCGTTTAAATGCCACGGCCTACCTGAGCATTGTTTCTGACCATGTCCATCCCTTTATGACCACCATGTACCCATCCTCTGATGGCTACTTCCAGCAGGATAATGCACCATGTCACAAAGCTCGAATCATTTCAAATTGGTTTCTTGAACATGACAATGAGTTCACTGTACTTAAATGGCCCCCACAGTCACCAGATCTCAACCCAATAGAGCATCTTTGGGATGTGGTGGAACGGGAGCTTCGTGCCCTGGATGTGCATCCCACAAATCTCCATCAACTGCAAGATGCTATCCTATCAATATGGGCCAACATTTCTAAAGAATGCTTTCGGCACCTTGTTGAATCAATGCCACGTAGAATTAAGGCAGTTCTGAAGGCGAAAGGGGGTCAAACACCGTATTAGTATGGTGTTCCTAATAATCCTTTGGTGAGTGTATAAGTACATAAAGTATAAGTATATAAAGTTTAAGTATATAAAGTATATAAGTCTTAAGTATAAAAATGATATAAGTATAAAAAGTTTAAGGGCTCAGAGGACCGCTTCTCCTACTCATCAGAGTGGATCTGGTGTCTGAACTTCTTTTTCAGAGCCTTTGATTTTTTTTATTTTTTTTTCTCTTTTCCCTTTCCTTTTTTCTTTCTTTTTTAAATTCCCCACCACCACCCCCCCTCTTCGGAGGACAACTTTATTTTACACTAAATTCAAGAGCAAAGAGTGTGGCTGCTCCGAACTCACCCGTCCTGTGGAGGAAAGCAAAAAAAAAAAAAAAAACGGGGGATACAGAAACAACAATCGTAACGAGAACAGACATTAATCACCATGGGGAGAGAAAAGAAAAAAAAAAAAAGGAAACAGAGGTATACAGGAAAAATAAAACTAATAATGTAGGTTGGACGGAGAAAATGAAGTGTAGGGGAATACAGAATACAAACAACCATAAGTAAAATAACACTCATTACAAGGACATCAAACAACAAACATTATAACATCAGTAATAATAATTATAATTAATAATGTGACAAATAGGTATTATATATATATATATATATATATATATATATATATATATATATATGTAGCATACACACACGTGATCCTACCCTTATACATGTATATTTCAATTCCTATGTCTATAACACACGCTAAAAAGTAACAATAATAATGATACTGATCGCTAAACCATTCTTATATGTATGTGTAAGTGTAGGTGTGAACTGATTTGTCATTGGATGTGCTGGCATATGATGCCGTCGGGGGAAGCGACAGCACCCCACCCCCCCACAAGGCCGAAGGCGAAGGCAGGAGAAACCAGGCAACCGAGGCCACCCTGCCGCCCCCCCAGCACAAGGGCCCACGGCCATGTGCCCCGGAGATAACCACCCGCCCAACCCAGGAAGCAGCCCGCGAGGGACTAAAGGGGCGCCAACCCCCGTACAGGGAGGCCCGCAGAGGGAGGACGGGCGGCGAGCCCCCCCGCCCAACCCAAACCGAACCCCCCAATCCGCCTAGAAGGCCCCCAGTGTCCCAAGATCCCCCGGACTGCCCGCCAGGGCCCCACCACGGCGCAGCAGAGCCAAGCACCACCCGGCCCGCGGCCCAAGAGAGGAGGCCGCCCACACCCGCCAGAGCCTTTGATAAGATGGAAGTAATGTCCTCTTGAGGCCATGGGCGTCCCCTGTGTCAGCCCCTCCTTGGCACTGGCGTCCCACCTGGCGATCTCAGCACCGGGTGCAGTTTAATGCAGGGCAGCTCCGCCAGGACATCCACCATGTTGGGGCCTTTGGTGGGTCCTGCGCCACTTCCCTGACGATGACTCTGCTTGGGGCCCTGGATACTAGCAGGTGGAGGAGGACGAGGTGGCGGTGGAGGAGGAGGAGGAGGAGGAGGAGGGGGCGGGAAACAGCTTGGAGCTGAAGTGGGGACTACAAAAGGAGTCCCAGTGGTCTCCGAACTACTCCGGGATATATATGGGTCAGTCAGGGCACCAGCAAGCATGGAAATCTCGGACCGGAACCTTGTCTTCGAGGGCTGCAATCTTTTTCCAAACTGCCGCCCACTCGGACCCTGCCTCTGCTGCAACAGCAGCATGCTGGAGATCCCCGTGTCCATTGGGGAGGTGGATGCCGTTGCAACACTTGAGGATTTCTTCACAAAGCACTGGGAAAGAAAAAAATCTCCAGTTGCAAAAAACTTGTTACATTGCGCAGTTCAACGCAGAGGGAGCGACTCTGTGAAACAAGCGATCTTCCTTGGCCGAAAAAATACTGAATTCGGAACGGAATCAAATCCAAAAAAACAGTCTGCACACAAAGTACAGAGAGTTAGATGTCTTACTTAAACATCACACAAAATTATATTTTTTTCCATCATCCATTAACATACAGCGCAATCTCAGATTCACATTAGGCCATACACAGATTTCCTGAATAACATTAATATACACATATACATGTATATACTTATATATGCACATTATAAACATTTCAACCTGCAATGGTACTAACAGGGTGGCTAAACTGAATAACACCATATCACAGTCAACGTATTCCGATCAATTAGCAAGTAGCCTTATAGGTAGCTTTAGCATTTTACATACAACTACAAAAAATGATACATTAGTAAAGAAAATAATCAACCACACAATCAGCAAAGGTTCGCATTCATATCCTGACTGTTTTTCCTTCACACTAATGATCCCTATATCTATATTTTCAAACAGGTAAATTGACCTACCAGGATATCCAAAAGAGAGCACTTGCACCAAAATCTTTCTATCCACTAATTGCTGCAATTGTATGCTTAGGCCAAAAAAAATAAACAGTGCTCTAAACGTTGACATCTACACAAATATATATATGTAGATATATACGTTTATTTCCCTAAGTTGCCGTTCACTCCTCTTTCCGCTCTCTTTACCCGCCTTCCTCCGTCTAGAAAAACCCGCCGGAAAAAAAAAACTCCCACCCTACCTTTCGGCACTCAGGAACGTCTTAAAGAGACAGCTGCCCACTTTGGTATACACAACTTATTGTAAGGTTCATGTCTCCCTCTTTACAAATTACGCTCTATAATAGCTTCAAAGCCTTATGGTAGCTTTATAGACCTGGCTACATTTGGTTTTGTTATTATTATTATTGGTATTAGTATTATTATTTTAAGAATGAAGCTAAATAATATAGCTAATATATCACATATGGGTTAAAATGCAGAGGACGCATTTCGTCGTTGTGTGATGTGCCAAGAATGGCACTTGATCACAAAGTACAAATACTTTTTTACTTGCCAACATTCATAAGCAACGTTATTTTTCATTACAGTTGAACTTTTTTTTGGGGGGGACTTTTTTATTTGAAGGACTTACTTCAAATATTGACAATAATAACAAAAATAAAGTACAAAAAAAACTGCTAAACAATAGCAAGTGCTTAAAGTGCATAAATAACAAGTGCTCAAAGTGCTAAAGAACTGAACTGCTAAACTGAAGATTAGAAGTGAAATCAAGGCCATTATCACTTATTTTTTCTTTTTTTCTGGGTTGTAAGCAAAGTCCTGCAAACTCTTTCTTTTTAAGACATTTGGACCAGAAGATGGAGCTGGTACAGTGGAGGAGGATGAGGCTTTGGCTGGTCCAGATGATGAGGATGAGGCTTTGGCTGGTCCAGAGGGAGGGAGAAAGAGTTTGGCTAGTCCAGAAGAGTCTGGTCCAGAAGATAAGGATGAGGCTTTGGCTGGTCCAGAGGATGAAGATGATGCTTTGGCTGGTCCTGAGGATGAAGATGAGGCTTTGGCTGGTCCTGAGGATGAAGATGAGGCTTTGGCTGGTCCAGAGGATGAAGATGAGGCTTTGGCTGGTCCAGAGGGAGAGAGAAAGAGTTTGGCTGGTCCATTGGAAGTTGAAAATGGTCTGAATGGTCCAGAGGAGGAGGCTGAGGGTCTGGCTGGTCCAGAGGAGGTTGAAAAAGGTCTGGATGGTCCAGTGGAGGTTGGTGAGGGTCTGGATGGTCCAGTGGAGGTTGGTGAGGGTCTGGCTGGTCCAGAGGAGGTTGAAAAAGGTCTGGATGGTCCAGTGGACGAGGATGAGTGTTTGACTCGTCTAGAGGAGGCTTTGGCTGATCCAGCGATATTCCTGGCCTGCCGTATGAGTTTGTTTGCCATCTGTGATGGCCGAATCCTTGCTGCCTCATTCACCCTTTTCTTCTTTTGTGCCTGTTGTGCCTCTTTCTTTTTCTGCAGATGTTTTTGATATGTTTGATACGATGACAGGCAAGACCACCTTAATGGCTGGTCTATTGTCATTGTCGATGCTGTCCACTCCCTTCCTTTAATCGTGGATTTTACAATTGCAAGGCTCTCATAAGTTTCCACATTCATGGAGCATCTGTCTGCTTCAAGAATATCACCCATGAGATTAAATGATCCCTCAACCAGGGGGCCTGTGAAAATGCTAAGTAGTGCTTTGACCAGCTGACCCAGAATGGGAAATCTCACACCTCTCTCTGGATTTTTCATGGATACAACTCTGCTCCACCAATCTACATCAACTCGGCCTTCTTCTTCAATGTAGTTCTGGGCACACGTTACCAGGTCCACCTCTATTTGGTACGCCCGTATCTCTTCCTCCACCTGACCAATCTCTTCTGGTGCGACCACATTAGGCAAGGCCTCTCCTAATGTGATAAAAGCCCCACAGATGGAGTCATCTTGAATCAGAGAGGGAGTGAGTGCAGAAAGTGAGGTGATTATCTTGTTGTCCAGAGGAAGGTCTTTGAGAAGGAACTCTGATGACTTCATGTACCCTTCTCTGAGAGAGTTGTAAATGTTTCTCACCCATATCAGCCTCTCCACACGGGCCTTGTTTAGAGCAGAGTAGCAGTATCTTCCAACAGACAACCTTTTGTCTTAAAGTTGCAAATCTTTACTCCGGACATCAACCTTGATGATATCCTTTGCACTCAGTGGGATGGCTTCCAGCTTCATAAATTTGCTGAGGAGCTCTCGAACTAGGGCCACCATCTCCACGTGCAGCAAGTGCGCCATTGGTTTTTCATGTTGCATTTTTTTCAAAAATCCCTGAAATGTTGAAAGTATGCCTGCAAACATTAAAAAAAAAATTATTTTTATTTGACATTTTCACATGCGTAAAAAAAACCCAACAAGAAAACAGAATTAAAGACAAGTTGCATACAGTTCAAATAAATAGCAGTGCGTTTTAAAAAAGTGAATAAAGTATAAATACTTTTAATAGCTTTTATTTCCATATATCAGATGTAATGGAAAAATTACTCCAAATCAAATTATTAACGAATTTGACCAGGTCTGCAGTTTTTTTACTGGAAGCAAAGGAAATGGAATATGAATCTGTTCCCAAAAAAAAATAAAAAAATTGCAATGTTGAGATTTTTCAAACACTTGACATAAACTTAAGACATTTTTCAAGATTTAACTTAACTTTAAATTACTGAAGTAATATTTTGGTGCATAATCATTGTTTTTGTCAGATGTTAATCAGATCATAATCAGATGTTATCATCAGTTAAATCTTTAAAATGTTTTAAGTGTATGTGAATGTTTGTGGCTGAAGAGAAAACAAAAAATTCACAACACTGCTATATTTTTTTCTTAAGATAAATATTCCTTCTCTTCATTTCCTGTAAAAAAAAAATGCACACTTAATAAAGTATTTTACATTTTTTGCCTTGGAATTGAATGTCTAATCTTTCCATTACATTTGAAATATGGAAATAACATACTGATTAAAAATAATTTCTCTTTATTCACTTTTTTTTAACAATAAACTGCTGTTTATTTGAACACTTCTATATAACTCTGCATAACTTCTAAAGCTGGTTATGATTGCTGTAGTAGAGACCTGGCTGTTCCCTTTGTAAAAAACAACAACTGTTATTAACTTTCATTACATTTAGCCTAAAGTTTTTGCCTACACAAGTTAGCCTGCTACAAGATACCTCTGAACATGTCGACCATGACTTTGAATCGGTCAAACTCTGTAAAGAGCACAGAGATTCGTGCCTTCCGGTCAAGGTTGGCTTGTGTTCCCATTCGGGATGTTGCGGCTTGTTCTTGTTGAAGAATTTCTACTCTGGTCTTTTCCTCAACTGTTAGTGCATATCTCGTCAGCAATTCATTAAGAAGCCTTCTGTATCACACAAACACACACACACACACACACCACTGTGGCTATTTTCATTGCTTATTCCTACATAAAACCTAACAACACTCTAAACTAGCACATCACTCTACATGCAATATAATACAATAAAAATGGTTAACTGCAGAGACAGCACATTAAAAAATACTTAATTTATACTACAAAATGATTAGCATTACCTGTATTTGTGTTCTTCATTTGGATTCCCTTCCCTACCCTGTTGCAAGTCTCGACTTTAGTGTTGTGAGATGTGGTGACTATGTGCTTATTGCTGAGGTGTTTTTTTTTCTGTTCCTATATTGTACTTCCTACTGGAGTACAGTCTGGGGGCTGTTTTTTTTATTCACCTCCACTCTCCTCACGTAATCTGTTTCTCTGAGTTTTCCTACAGTCCCCTGTCTTCCTGACCTGTCTGCTCCCCTATAATGTTTGTGTATGTATGGTCGGGTTGATGGCCTGCTTTTCGCTGGTACTTGTGACTAGTGACATGGTGAATTGCAACAGCAATAAAGGGAATCAATCAATCAATCAATCAATCCAGCACATAGTAATAATGCACCACCAGTACATCCATGAGTTCATTCAGCCTGGTGCACACCTCCAGCATCTGAAGAAATCTGTTGCTAATAGGTCTTATCAAGCTCTTGGAAGGAAGATGGAGCAGACTCTGAAAGTCTGAGAAAATCTCCTTCTGTTTTGGTGACTTCTCAATATCATAATAGACATCGGAGCAGAAATTTTCCACTTCTGTGCTGAACGGACTCATGAGGGCTTTGGCAGCATTGGAAACCATGTGCACGGTGTCTCCAGATACATCAAGGAGGTATGGGTTCGCCTTCCTTGCTTGAGTTTCAAGGCCAGACTTTTTTCCTCTCATGACTGCACAGTTGTCAAGGAGGATACTGGTAACTTGTCTCCACTCAAGACCATAAGTCTGCATGACATCTTTAAGTTCCAGCATAAGGTTTGGGGCATTTGCAATGTTGACTTTTCTGCTTGCCAGATGTTGTGTTATTACTCTGTTGCTTTCATTATCAAAAAAGCGAACAAGCACATTGAGTGTTTTATCCATATTCAAGGTTGTTGCTTCATCAACATTGAGTGAGAACATGCATTTTTTTTAGCTTCTCAGACAAACATATTTTGAACTGTAATGCAATTCCATGAGTGTTCATGTAACTCGCATGTTGATTTGAAACCGACAGGCTAGTTAACGCTTTTTTGTCTTCTGCCAGTTTTTTACACAGGGTGACCAGTGGATGCGAAATTCTGAATGCCAAATCATGTTCTGCTATAAATGTGCACAAACGTATTTTTAAATCGCAGACACGGTCAGTCATAGACAACGGTGTGTCAGCTGTAACAGTTGCTCCCGGCAACGTCGTGGTAAGTTTGAGTGCACGGGCAGCGGCTCTATGACCGGAGTCTAAATCATGACAAGCAAGCACTTTCTTACCGCTGCTGGCATACAGTAGCTTCCTCCAGCAAATCGTGCAGAAACAAGCCCCGGGCTCTCTCAGTTTCTTGCACCAACTGCCAAAAGGCTCGCCATTTCTACTTTCTTCAATCCACACCCAGCACCATTTATTTTTGAGTCCTTTATCTATTGCTAGGACATCATCCCCAGGCTTCATAAACTTGCGCTCCATTTTTTTTTCTCCGACAACGCTAACGTGACATTGACGTATGGGTGTCAATCATACCGTGTTGCAAGGACCCGCCCTTCTCTGCTTCTGATAGGCTTGTAACGTTAGTTAAAGCTGCGTTCCTCTCATATGATTGGTAGGTGAAATAAATTGGCTCGAAAATATTAAACCGCATGCGCAGGCTCTAAAATATTATTATTTTTTTCCCTCACGGCCGCACGCCGGAGATCCGGCACGGTGCCGGAATACTTTAAGCCCTGCACTAAGGATCTGGTCTCAGTTTCGTAAACATTATGGCCTAGCCTCCATGTCTGTTTACGCCCCTGTCATGGCCAACCTGCTATTTCCAGCTTCTCTATTAGATAATGCATTCAGACAATGGTTTAAAAATGGAGCGTTGAATATTAAGATGTTATATAAGGATGGCGTCTTCATGTCATTTGATCAGGTTAGACAGGAGTTTGCTCTGCCAGCAAATCACTTTTTCAGATACCTACAAGTTAGACATTTCACACAGAATAACGTCAGTCATTTTCCTTCACTACCTCAGACATCATTTCTTGATTCAATCATAGAAAGTCAGTCAGAGCTTAGGGGAACCGTCTCAAAGCTGTACACAAATATATTTGACATGGAAGGTTCTTCACTGACAATAGTAAAAGAAGGATATGGGTACAACTATTAATGATGGTCAATGGTCTAACATACTTCAAAGAATCCACTCCTCCTCTATTTGTGCGAGGCACTGCCTCATTCAGTTCAAGATTGTACATAGACTTCACATGTCTGGGGTTAAGTTATCCAAGATTTACCCGGGGGTTAATCCTATTTGTGACAGATGTAGACAAGCACCTGCTACTCTCTTTCACACTTTTTGGTCATGTCCAAGTATGACTGCATTCTGGTCTTCAATATTTGAGGTGTATTCTGTGATTTCGGGGGTAACCTTTGACCTTTGTCCTTTTATCGGACTTTTTGGCGTACCATTGAATGATCTCCCATTACGAAAGACACAATTAAATTGTATAGCCTACTCCTCCCTTTTGGCTCGGCGACTCATTCTTTTAAATTGGAAAAATGAGAAACCCCCCCTCCTTTGTTAGATGGATATGTGATGTCATGTTTTTCCTTAAGATTGAAAAGATTAGATATGCATTGCATGGATCAGTGGGAAGTTTGATATGGTATGACATCCTTTTATTTCTCATATAGAACAGCTGACAATGCACCTTGACTCTCGATAATGTGTGATGTGTACAAAGTAACTGAGTGACTACTTTTTTTTTTTTTTTTTGTCTTGTGGTGTTATGTTTATTTGTCTTAATGCTTGTACCTGTGGGGGGTTTTTGTATGTCTGAAAAAACCAATAAAAAATACATTGACAAAAAAAAGAAACAATTGCATAACATAGGATACCATAAAATCAAGATAGGATAGGTTAAAAGAAGAAGTTTAAGATAAGATTGTATAAGATAAAGGATAAGATTAAGATAATAATAAGTAGAGATAAGGTTAAGATAACATTATATAACATAACATAGGATACGATAAAATTAGGATAGCTTACGATAAGCATAAAATAATATATAATAAGGATAGGATAGGTTGTATAACATTAGATAACATAGGATATGATAAAATTAGGATAAGATTGTAAAAATCGAACGCGAGAAATTGTGAAATTTACGTGACGTCCCCTTGTCCGCATCTGAAAACGAACACGGAAAAGTGAAGCATCAATTGGCCTTAAGTGTCACGCCAGATGCGTTAGATGGCAACCCTGTTAAGCCCCCTAGACCCCATCCATGAAAGAATCATGATGGCCATTGAAAGGATGCAGGCAGACACTGGAAACAGTATTGAACACCTGGTCCAGACCATTCAAAAAAATCCCCCTGGCCCGGCGTCCATGGAGAACATGTGTTTTGAGAAGCCCTGCAGGACAGTGCAAGAGCTTGAGGGATTCAAATTGCAGTTGGAGGGCCCAGAACAAAAACAAAAGATGGAATGTTGATATGCTATATTGCTGTTTAAAAGGGTTTGTCTAATTGCAACACTAAGAATTGTTTTTAAGTATTTATCTTCATATGTTGTATAGATCCGTTTTTTTAGTCTGATGGGAGGCTGCAGCATTGGGGACGTTGTGAGGAGAACCCTCAGAAAGATGGCTACAAACGAGGTCTGGTCACAGTTACAGCCTGAAAGGCCGAAAAGGAAAGCTGTCCTTCTTGGGAACAGCACTCCACCATGTTGTTTTAAATTACCTAGTATGTTAAACGGTTAGATTTCACAAAATGTCCATTACATTGCATAGACCCATTGTTTAATATTTATTAAATACTGCATTTTTTCTAGGAGCTTGTGCTGCACAATTTCCGAGGGTTAGCGAGAAGGACATTGAAAATTATATAGGGGATACCCTAAAACACGCACCTCACCGTGCAAAGATCCACCCAATACCTGTAAGTTTTTTTTGTTTTTCTTCGGAGCAGTTAACACTTAAAACTGCACTGCACATTGATGCCATTTTTAAATTCGTAGTACCTGTTCACTTAAATCGGACAAGCCAAGGTCGTCACGCCCAGCTCGTCCGATCCTCGTGTGTGCCACGTCCCCTCATTACTCACGTGCACTACCCTGATTGTGATCACCTATTTCCTGTTATTTCGGCTTGTCTTGTGTGTTTCAGTCCGTGTTCGAGTCTGTTTCCCCAGGTCTGTCATTGACGTTGTTAACCGAGTGCTCCCCTGTCTGCTTGTTCTCCATAATAAACCCCGTTGCCCTTGGATTGCGGTCTCCCTGCTCCTGCTTTTCCGCATCCCACTCGCTCGCCCGTCACCCGGTCGTGACAAAGGTGCTGTAACATTTTATGGCAACACAGGAGGACATCCAAGATATTAGTGTAACTGGTTACTTTAATTACCCTTCACCTTGTCTCTCTATTAAACCTTTGTTTCTGTCTCAAATTCATGGACACCTACTCATAGTCTAACCACTAATAATCTCAGTTTTGTCTTATATTTCCACACTTTACATGGCAAACACATTTGGTTAATATGCTAAGTTACCTCATAGCCTGTACACCTAAGGGTAATCAAAAGCAATTAAAAAGTAAACGAAGTGACTGGGAAATATTGTTATTTATGATTTTCAGGCAGCGGAAGAAGAACCTGGGCCATCTACACGATATCAAATTGAAGACAGTGACGGAGTTTTCTCTCAAACGTTTCTTTCTTTTTTATTGATAGTGTTTTTGGATGGTTTCAGCTCAGTTTGAGAAAAGAACATTTTAGATGTTACTACAGTGACTGAAGTAATTGTTTCATGTAAATAATTTGTTTAAATAATTGTTTTACATAATCTGAGTCATTTTTGGTCCAAAACCAAAACATCTCTCTCTCTCTCTCTCTCTCTCTCTCACTCGAATTATGAACAATAAAAGAAATAATAAGAACTGAAATGCATTGGATATAATTGTTTTATAGTGTAAACACGTTTTGGTATTGCATATATTAAACTTTAAGTCACCTAAATGTTGCGCAAAAGTCCCTGTAATGTTACTAAAGTTCTGCAAACGATCTGAGTTGTGCTGTACGAAAAATCCACCTCCGCATCATTGTGATGTGCGCATGCACAATATTACTCATTGGATTAGGTACTGTTTTGTGTCTGTTGTTGCAGCTCGGGGTAACACCACTAACCTATTTGTCACACTATGTTAATTGGTAGATAATAACAAGTCCTATTTCATTACAGGTTATTTTGGGTAATCTCTCCTTTTCTGTTGCATAAAAATCTCAGTATTACTCATGGAAAGATCACATATGGTGATGTGATCGTATAGCCCTAGCTTTGAGAAGGTGGTGCAAGGACTAAAAAATAACATTCCAGGTAGGTCCCCTAAAGGTTACTGTAATTGTCACTCAAGATCTATAAAAATCCTGGGAAAGTGATGAAAAGACCACATAGGACCCAAAACGTTACCAACACGTCCTGAAAGTTCCCCGAATTTTCCCAAAATGATGTTCCCCGAACGTCTAAAGAACTCCACATTGTGACATCCCGGGAACATTCTGGGAAGGTTACACAGCGACGTCCTTTACACCAATGGGTACGTTCTCTGAACGTACAGGGAACGTACAATTTCCAGCTGGGTAGACTCCATTCTTGTGTTTGTCCCTAAAGAGAACAGCCAGGATAGGAAATGCTGGAAACCCATCCCGACCGGAGTCCATCCCTTCCCGGTGGCACAGTAACCCGAAAGTGTTTGTGAGTGTGGTTTATGTCAGATTAGGAGAGCTGAAATGAACCTTTTGTTGGATGATAGCCGGCGACCAAAACAAGAGCTAGATCACAGAAAAGTGTTTCAAAAGCGACAGCGTCAAAGTGAAATGCAACGCTGGATGGAAGTTTTCTAGTACTGATGAAGGATGTAGAATCGGAATCCAGATATGTTTCCATACAAGGAATTTGCCTTGGTGGTGCTTTTACATGACATTACAAAGAACATACCACGTTTAGCAAAGACATATGCAGAAAGGTAATAAACAATAGATTGGCAATTAGGTAATATGATAATTACATGATAATTAATTTTATAAATGGCAGTGATGATGGTATTATGATATTTATATATGTGTGTACATAGTAATAATTGTAGTATGAATATAAACTACATAAATGGCATAATAATTTAAAGGGCTCTTAAATGGTGCCGTTATTAATTAGCAGCCAAGTCAACTATATGTGCAAGAGTGCAATATGTATACAGAGTTTGCAGTATGTGTGCATAATGTGCAAGAGTGCAGAATATAATCATAGAGGAAGTTTATCAGTTGTTCACTGGTTATGCTGGTGGACATTTCACTGCAGCTGACGATTAATTGAACGTCCATTCAGAGACTGGTTTGGTTAATGAGAGAGACTACCTGAGGGGAGAAGCTCTTGGCGTGTCTTGTGGTCTTGGTTCTGATTGCCATAAGTCTTCTCATGGAGGGTAAGGCTTGAAAGATGTGGTGAGCAGGGTGAGATGGGTCCTCAAAGATTTTGTATGCCCGTTTCCTGGTTCTGGTGATGTAAAGTGTCTGGAGGGTAAGCAGGTTACTGCCGATTATTCGCTCTGCTGAGTGGATGATGTGTTGCAGTCTGGCCTTGTCTCGTTCAGTGGCTGATCCAAACCAGGCTGTGATGGAGCAGGTGAGGATAGACTCAATGATTGTAGCGTAAAACTGGGCCATCGTGGTTATAATATGTTATTTTGGATCAGGCACAGACAGTTGTGAGAGTTCAGTCCGCATTAGCTCCGATAGAATAGTATTAAATGCAAAGCTAAAGTCCACAAACAGAATCCTAACATATGTCTCAGGGCACTCCAAGTGTCGGAGTAAGAAATGGAGTCCAGTGTTAACTGCATCGTCCACAGGTCTGTTGGTTCTGTAGGCAGACTATAGAGCAGGGGTGTCAAACTCCAGTCCTGGGGGGCCAGAGCCCTGTGTAGCTTAGTTCTTTCCCTGTTCCACCACAAATGATTCAGCTCAAGAGCTGTGTGGTAATTAGCACAAGGAGTTGAATCAGGTGTGTTAAATGAGGGGAAACCCAAAAATGTGCAGGGCTCCGGCCCTCCAGGACTGGAGTTTGACATCTGTGCTATAGAGGGTCAAGCGAAGGGTCGATGAGGACACCATAAACAGTGGTGTCCTCTCACTGTTCTTCGCTTTCTCTTCGCTGTTTAATTTTAGTGACCACTCCTTTTCAGGATTATGTAGTATATGTTTAACATTAGTTCAAAGTGTGGAAGGGAAATTTAAAGTGATGGTAGGCCAGGGTTGGGAGGCATTGTAGGATTGTTCTTGTGTCTCAGGTTTTGTTGTTTTGGGGATGGTGCCGTGTGTCCTTGCCTCGCAGCCACCTGCACGGAACCAGCTTTGCAGGCCACAGACCTTGTAGAACTGGGCTGAAGGGAACATCGCCGGGGGGAGAAAGGGGACCTGCAGGAGGCCTTGAAATGTAGCTGCTGTACTATGCTAGACGCAGTTTGTTGTATGGTAGCATTTGAACACACAAGCAAGTTATGTGTCCATAAGGGTTGTATATGTTTACGCTGAAGTCTTTATTTAGGTAATATAGGGTTGGGGTTTCCCTTACTGATAGCGTTGTGAGCCATGCCAGCCATGGACACCGAAGGGGGGGTTGCACCTTTTTGCTGGGTTGGGAGTGGAATTTCCCTAATGTTTAGGGTTTTTGCCCTCCTTCCTAGGCTGGAAAGACAGGCTTATGTGTGGGACTCATAGGAGGCCTAGGCCTAACGAGGATTGGAAGTTGAACATCCTTGAAGTAGACCAATAGAGGTGGCGTATTATGTTTGTTGTATGTTCGAAACCTGGTTTGCAGATGTTTGGTAACCAATCAGGACTTAGAAGTCCATATAGAGGAATTCGTCTTATAGTATATTAACCTGCTGATTTCTGGGTGCGGGGTGCATTGCGCATTGTCCCCGAGTGTGGCTGGAACACTATGCTGGATTGCTGAATAAAGAAGAAAACTTTGCTCATTACATGTGAGGTCTGGAGTTTGATTCAAGTGTGACAGAGTGAGAGTGATTATAGAGGATTATAGAGTCATAGTTGTTTGGGTTAATTCTGAGTACCACAAAAGTTTACAAGCCCTATTTTGGCAAGAGCTAATCATAAGAGGTAATCCTAATCATTTTCATCCTTGCCGTTTAAATCACTCATGAATAGATGTGTTTGTGAGAAATTGGTTTGTTTTAAGCATTTTCAATTTAAATAAATACTGCAATACTCATTGCAGAAATACATCTTTTCCAATGTTGTGCAGCCTAATAATGAAGTACTTACTACTACGAAATATCTAACAACATACGATGCAACATTCAACAGGGGGTAGTGAAGTGATTCGTGGCTGATCAAAGTGCCAATTCGATGTGGGGCAGTGATTAGCATGTGGAGAATGCTGCAGCAGTATTACAAAATCAGCAACTCTTTTAAAAATAATAGTGATATAAATATATTATTTATTAATAAGTATATAGAATCAGTACACAAAGTATAAGTATATAAAGTTTAAGTATATAAAGTATATAAGTATAAAAATCTTAAGTATAAAAATGATATAAGTATAAAAATGTTATAAGTATAAAAATGTTATAAGTATAAAAAATTTAAGTAAAAAAAGTTTAAGTAAAAAAGGTTTAACACTAGGTTTACTGAGCTTTTTATTTTCTGGTGAGAATTCCCTCGGCCCGACCTCGGGTGGAGAGGCCATTAGCTCCTTTGTCCTCCTGCTTTTGTTGTGCAAAAACACTAGTTACCTGTGAACCCTGCCACATTTGCATTTCTTTACCGCCACTGCTGCTGGCAAGCTTGCCATAT
This sequence comes from Paramormyrops kingsleyae, assembly GCF_048594095.1. Lineage (NCBI taxonomy): Eukaryota > Metazoa > Chordata > Actinopteri > Osteoglossiformes > Mormyridae > Paramormyrops > Paramormyrops kingsleyae. Next base: position 19,191 of record NW_027325993.1, read on the forward strand.
CTATACAAAATATCCCACACTCTGACTGACCCACAAATATGAAAGACACAATTTCACAAAATATAGAAACACAAGTGTTTTATTTGTCAAAAATAGACTGAAAACAGAATCAATAATAATAATAATAATAATAAAAGAAGTAAAAAAAAATTCTCAGTCCCTCAGTTCCTCTTCATCATCTCAGTGGTTTCATAGTCAGTGTTTGCAGCGTTTGCAGACCCAGTAACCTCTGTGCCTGCATTTGGCGCAGGTGAATTTGCAACACTTTGCGCAGAGATATCTGCTGCGATTCCTGTTGCAGCTCTCTTGTACCTGGCACTGAGTTGTCTGAACAGTTCCTGGCACAGCAGCAGCAAATGATGCAGCAGCTGCAAAAGCTTCCCTCTCTGCTTCCATTGCCTTTTGCAGCATGAATCGGTTACGGAGTTCCATTCCGGTCGGGCCGAGGGGATTTTACGTAGATTTGCGTAGGTTTAGCAAACCTAGTGTTAAAGGCCTCAGAGGACTGCTGCTCTTACTCATCAGAGTGGTTCTGATGCTTAAACTTTTTCTTCAGTGCTTCTGCTAAAATGGCAGCAAAGTCCTCTGAGGGCATGGGCGTCCCCTGCGTCGGTCCCCTCCTGGTCACTGGCGTCCCAACTGGCGACCTCTGCACTGGGCGCAGTTTAATGTGCGGCAGCTCCGCCAGAACATCCACCATGCTGGGGCCATTAGTGGGTCCTGTGCCACTTCCCTGAGGATGACTCCTCTTCTGCTTCGGGCCCTGGATATTAGCAGGCGGAGGAGGAGGCGGCGGTGGAGGAGGAGGCGGTGGAGGAGGAGGAGGGGGCGGGAAACAGCTTGGAGCTGAAGTGGGGACTATAAGAGTGGTCTCCGAACTGCTCCGGGGCATATTTGGGTGAGTCAGGGCACCGGCAAGCTGGGAGATCTCGGACCGTAAACGGCCCACCTCGTCTTCGAGGGCTGTAATTTTCTCCCAGACTGCCGCCCACTGATCCCCGTGATCCCCGTGTCCACTGGGGAGGTGGATGCCACTCCCGACCGTTGCAGGGGCGTTGCCATTTATAGCAACCCCCGTTGCAACACTTGAGCATGGTGCAGTGGATTTGCCCACACGAAAGTTGGAACGCTTCAAGCTTCTCAGACAAGTGCGTAGAAAACTACGTAAGCGACTGAAAGGAGCCATTGCCGAAGTTATTTAAAGGAATTGAACAGGAACAGTAATCACCAACCAAGCCCAAATCAAGACTGAGAGAAATAAAAAAAATTACAGCTTCTGCTTCCAGATATACGTAGCAATAACTATAAATTCTAGAATCTCTCTGAACCTTCGCTTGACGTCACTCCATTGGCACGCTGATTGGGTGGCTTCAGTTTCTTAAAACAAGAAACGAAAAAAAAAAAAAAAAAAAAACAATGAGTACGCAGAACCGTTCGAGGTCAACTTAGCCGACCATTTCACATTCTAAAATTTACAGGATATTTGGTTTTGTTATTATTATTATTGGTATTAGTATTATTATTTTAAGAATGAAGCTAAATAATATAGCCGCCCACTAATATGTCACATATGGGTTAAAATGCAGAGGACACATTTCGTCGTTGTGTGATGTGCCAAGAATGGCACTTGATCACAAAGTACAAATACTTTTTACTTGCCAACATTCATAAGCAACGTTATTTTTCAGTACAGTTGCGGTTTTTATAAATCTTGGTGATTAATATTCGCGGAGAGCGTGGGGTTTCCATTTTTCTATAACATTTATATTATTAAAGGAAACACAACTTAGCAAGCTGATTAATTTTAATGACTGATTGTTTTCAGACTAGTATTTGTTTAACATTGGTTTAAAGTTGACTGCTGCTACTTTAGCAACAGCTCGGCATGGGCTCTCTGAGCTGATCCTAATCACTTTCATCCTTGATATTTCAGTCAGTCATGAATGGAGGTGTTTGTGAGAAACTGATTTATTATTATTATTATTTTTTTTTTAAAAGATCCTTTATAAACACTCCAATACTTACTGCAGAAAATGATTTTACGCAATGTCCTGCAGTGCAGTTATGAAATACTAATCTAACTACATACCATGTGCAGCCCACAGAAACGCTGTCTGTGCGCAGCCTGCTGGCAAAAAGCGGAACTACAGTTACAGCAAATAAGGCAGAACGGAAACATCGGCGTCACTCCTTGGACTGATGATAGCTTATAAATAGTTATAAGTAATCGCTTGTGTGATTATAAATGTGCTGTGTGTTATGTCATGTATAGTGGTTAATGTTTATTGTTGTGTGTAGTGTGTGTGTATGTGTGCGTGCGCCCACCGTGTGTATGAGGAGTAAACGGGGCGACGTGCACGGTGAGCAGTGCCGGTGTGTGGGTTGTAGTAGTGCAATTGTAATAAACGCATGCATCTGATGATTAAACCCCGAACTATCCCTGCTGTTTTACCCTCTGGGGTCGAGTGCATCGTCGGCGATGCAACGTACTTTTCGCGTCTATTTCAGTTTATATCTCGCTGAAATCTGTTGGAGTAAGTAGTCTCCACCGGGTCCGTGGATGAGAAGAGATTCACAGCTGAGACGAGGAGTAGTTGCAAGTCACCAGTTTATTCTCTGACTGATTACAATCAGGGAGCGACTATCTGACATACATTCAGCATGTACAGTAAGAAGCTCGAACAATAGTTATCGGCTGTCTTTTTATAGCCCTCCGGGTACGTGTTCCCCCCTCTTTTGGTATTTTCCCAGCTACGTGACATCAACATGTTTTTACATTTGCTTCTGTTTGTCAGTTAGCACATGTCCCCCCTCCCAGCATCTTATTGTGTCAGCATTTTTGCAGCCCCCTTTTGTTAAGCAAAAGTTAAAATAAGCATCTGTTCCTCTTTTCCAACTGTCTGGGACGAGGTCATCCTGCCCTGCTCGCACACTGTCAGTTCCTGATTTCTGTTAGTTGTATTATTTTAGAATCAACCCCCTCCTTTCATCATGCCCTGCTTTAAGCTATATTCTATTTTTCCTCTATTCATTGTATGTTCTTTATAATTCTATTGAATCCCACAAATCTTAATGTAGAATCATGAAAAATCCGTAATCTGTCTTCTTTTCAAAACATCCATTGACGGAAGTATTAAAGTTTTTTAAATTAGGTTGAATCGGCAAAAAAGTAAACCATGTCACCTTACTTTGTTTTACCTGCATCGGGGGCGTGTAGCGCGTATTCAAATCGCATTCGCATGGTAATTTGATTAACAGCGCAATGGTGAAACGCGATCCAGATACTGTACGTCCCCATCAGCGCCATAAAAGGGGGGTAGGGACGTGGCCAGGTGACAATGGTTCATTCATACACATTAAAGTTGCTACATATTCAATGAAAGGAGCCAGAAATAGTTACATGAGTTAGGTTTTTCTTATTTATTTATCCAAATGAATGTTGCAACTACACCATTTAGTCATCTTCATGTAGCCAAGACTTTGGTGATCAGATATCTGGGATCAAAACAAACTGCCAGCATTGCTTACTATGTACTTTTATAATGTTTCTGCAAGTGTTCCAAACTGCATTTTGCAATGTCTATACTTTGAATGTCAAATTACAAACTTCACATAAATTTGACATATTTACAAAGTACACTAAGATTAAGATGAGTTTGTTGCCAAACCAAATATATAAGAAATAATTTATTTGTCATGAATTAATTTTATGATATTTGAAGAAATGTGTGACCATGCCCCAGTCAGTGAAAGTGTGTTTCCTACCCCTAGGCTCCAGAGGGTTAATTATTGTGAGCATGGCTCAGCGACCCACTATTAAAATACTTTATTAGAAATATTATAGTGTGTGTGTGTATGTGTGTGCGCCCGCGCCTGTTTGCTAGCCTGGCGCCGCTGAGTCATGTGACAGCTGGGAGCAGCAATTGAGAGCAGCAGCGCGAACACACAGCTGCGGTGCATTCGGGAGAGAGATTGAAACTTATAAGTATCGATCTCATTAAACTGGTATTGATCAATATAAATACCAACATTATTATCGATATTTGGATCGATCCGCCCACCACTATCGGACAGTATTGCTGTGTTATAATCACTTCAGCATAAATGTTAAACCTAGTGTTTCTGTTTCTGTCATGTTGTCAATATCAAACAGTAAACGTTGTAATGGATTGTTTCTATATATGTGCTTTTAAACAGTATGCCTGCATGTGGGGCTAACAGAACACATCTACCCTATAGGAATACATATATACTATAAACCTGTTGTGGGTTATAAAGCAAAATAAGGAAAAATAACAGTGGGCTATAGGTAGCATAGTGAGCACATTAACGTCGCCTCGCTATTGAGAAACATGGCGCAGACATCGGGGGAATGTCGAATCAATGTTCGGTAGCGATGTTTCTGCAACAGAGATGCTTTGACGATGGATTTTCAAGGATCGCGGAGACAATGCCAATGCCTGGTAGTTATATCATTTTAGTGTTGCAGCTGTGACAGTGCGAAACAATACAACTGACAAATTGTCAGTAAGGTCGGATGGCGTTAGATCATAAACCGGAAATTAGCGGAACAGGACGCATTTGTAACTTAATATTTTAACGAAAGACAAAAGTAACAAGTCCATTTAAATTTCGGTACTGTTAATTGTGTTATTTAACTTGAAAGGGTATTTAGCTATATTACTCCTTACAGCCAAACGTAGTGGAATTATAGTAACGTGTTACTTCCAAAGATTACTAGGCAGCTGTTTGCTAATGCTAACGTTAGCATTGCGTCATTTTGCTTCTTCCACTCTCAGATAAGATAAAGATAGCTTTATTGTCATTGTGTAAATGAAATGAGATGTCTTTAGAGCAAACCCGTGGAGGCTATGTTAAGGATAAAACTGTAAACATGGGTAAACAAAACATAATATCGGCATAAGTGCATAGACCCACCTCTGTATTTTTAGGAAGATTAGCAATACATGAAAATTTCCTTCAAGTGTGGTAAATATTCAGTTTTAAATGAAAACCACATGTGACATATTATCTGTCCCATTGCATTAAGCCCTCCATCAAACCCCCATGAATCCTAACTGAATGGGTCGCTTTTCGCTGTGAATTCTGGGAGTCTGTGCAACGTCGGGACCGCAGCTCTCGCGTTACTTCTAAAAGGGGAAGGAATTATATTCAAAGTCTTTAATAGCGCCCGATTTTAACAAACGACCAAATTATGTCGATATAAACTGTATTGTGTCCTCCTTTATCTGGTTTTGATAATATATCGATATTCCGTAAATATCCGATAAACAGCCCAGCACTAATTGGTCCGTCTTAATTGTTTCATTGTCACCCCGAAACTTGTGTGGATTGCTCCAGAAAACAACCCTGGTTCCATTAGCCCCGGTAAGAATGGCAAAACGATGGCCAGAGTAACTCAACTCTTGAAGAATGAAAGTCAGAATAGGGCTGTCTGGTGTTGTTGAGTCTTGTATTCTGTGACAATCGTATTGTTTTGGAAGTGTGTGTCTTGGAATACTTAAAAATAAAATGTTCATAAGGGATGGATGGAGTTTTACTTAGAGTAATAGATCGTGTTTGTTACCATGAAACGGTAAACATACGGGGCTCTAATCCACATGGTTACTGTATTGTATAATGGAATCGGTAAATTCTGCTGCTGTGATGTGTTTAAACATCACAGATAATCATTGTGAAATAGTAAGATAACAGGTGAATATGTCCCCATAATGTAAATCAGAAAAGGCAGAATTCTTACTTTAGGTACCCTGAGAGTAAAGAAATAATGGAATTTATGGAAGGCGCAAGATATATGTATATTGGTTTGTATATTTAGTGTCTGTCCTGTGCTGCCTTATGCTGTCTTACACAGTCTTAATTACTTCTGTGTAAGAAGTGAAATTTTCTTTGTGTTATCCATATGTTGACTATGTGCACCTGTCTTTTTATGTCTGCACATTGAGCCTGGAGGTATGCAATTTTGTTCAGCTATGCTTCCGTTGTTGTACTGTTGTATGGTGTGAATGACAATAAAGTTCACTTATATACAGTGTTGGAGCACGGCGTCTCCACCGGGTCCGTGGATGAGAAGAGATTCACAGCTGACACGGGGAGAAGTTGCAAATCACCGGTTTATTGTCTGGCAGATTGCAATCCGGGAGCGGCCGTCTGACATACATTCAGCATGTACAGGAGGAGGCTCTGCCATATGTATCAGTTGTATCCCTTTTAAAGCCCTTTGGGCATCTCCCCCCCTTTCTCGGTACCTTCCGTGTACGTGACAACCGCATGTGTGGTTCCAGCCGGCTCGTACTGTTCTTGGCCTTCTGGAAGGCTAAAAGATAAGTAGGGGCCGCTGATATTCTCTGTCGCCCCCCCTATCTGTTCCGATTAGGTAGCCTTGCCTTGCCGGCGCGCCAGTCAGTTCTTGTTTTGATTAGTTACAGCCTTATAGAATCATTCCCTTTATTTTATTCATTATTCCCTCAATTCCCCCTTTTGATCTCCGCAAGGAGATCACCCTGATTATGCTGATTAGTAATATTTTCCCTTATTTATGAAATTTTGCATTCCCCCTTTTGGTCTCCGCAAGGAGATCACCCTATTGTCGGGGGAGGTGTAGTTCAAAGCTGTCCAAATGACCTTTGCCCCTCTCCGGCCCAACAGGCAGGAGAGGCATCATCTGCGCATAGGAGCTATCCCGCTTCTCTATCACGGTAGTGATGAGACGAACTGACAGTGCGCGCAGGCAGGGAATACAACAACACCCGCAAGTAACTAAAATCGCAGCAAAAGTAGCAAAGGATAATAAAAGCGAGCTCATTAAGCCTTTCCACTGTCCGAACGCCGAGGTCAGCCAAGCATCCCAGATGTTATTGATCCTGGAGTGTGCATGCATCGTTTTGGAGACGGTCCGGAGACCCTCGAGTGCCCTGGTCACTGAGCCGTCTGGTGCTGTGTTGTTGGGAATGTAAGTACAGCATTCTTCCCCAAACATAGCGCACACTCCCCCCTTTAGGACTCCAAAGAGTTCCACACACAATCTGTCCATCCAGCCTAGGAAGGAGGGCAAAAACCCTGAGCTTCAGGGAAATTCCACTCCCAGCCCGCCACAGGCGCAGCCCCCCTTCGGGGTCCATGGCTGGCATGGCTCACAAACCACTAATCATTAACATTTTAAGCATTTTAAGCATCACACATAACACACTTGTTTCCCCCAACATTCCCCTTTTTATCTTGATCTCCATCCTGGTCCTAGTGTTGTCTGGCGGTGGATGAGGTGCTTTTGTTCTTTCTGGTCGTTGGAGCAGGGGTGGACTACCCTGCTCTGGTTGCTCAGGTCAGGGGATTATTCTGCCCCTTCTGTTGAGACCTGAGTTGCGTCTAGTTCAGCCGAACTGACGCCCTGGATTCCTTCCCTAAGGGCCTCCTGGATCTCTGCTGTGGTTCTCCCTGGGTCCTCCGCAGCCGCGCACTGGCTCCAGTGAAACCACGTGTCACGTTTGCCTTTCAGACGAACCGCGTGTGACGTCCTCTCCGTAACCTGGAAGGGGCCCGTCCACCTGGGCTCTGACCACTTCCGTTTGATGACTTTCAGGAGGACCCACTCCGCCGTGTGTGGTTTGGCTGGCTGGTTCTCTGGTCTCGCCTCCTGGATCTGTTTAGAGAAATCTGCAACGAGACCTTGCAAACAATCATAATATGCTCTAGGATTTTGCTCCCCCTTCTCGTTGGGGGTCCAGGTTAACCCTTTCTGGGGTCCTAGGAACTGCCTGCCTGTCTGGAGCTCAAAGGGGGTGAACCCGGTCCCCCTGTTTATGGAACACCTCACTGACATCATTGCCAGTGGTAAAGCGTCAACCCAATTCATTTTGGTCTGCGCGCAGATTTCTGCCAATTTTTGTTTTATTGTTTGGTTCATTCGCTCCACTTTTCCCTGGGACTGCGGATGATACACAGTTCCGAACGCATGTCTCAATCCCAACGCTTTCTCCAGGGTCAATCGGTAATTTGGGTGAACTTCCTCCTCTACCATGATCATCTGTTTGGACATCACGTACCCTGTGACCCTCTTTGCTTCCTCATCTGCGGCCTGATTTCCTTTCGCTACCATTGTTCCTGACCCTTCATGTCCCTTGCACTTGACCACCGCCACTTTTTTGGGAAGCATCAAGGCCTTTGCCAATTCCCTCATTTCTGCTTCGTGTTTTATTGGCTTGTTTCCCGCGGTCAAGAATCCTGCCCTCAGCCATTGGCTGAGTTCCACATGCACTGCGCCTACAGCATATGCTGAGTCTGAGTCTATGGTAACTTCTTTCCCTTCTGCTAATTTCAGGGCCTCGATAACCGCTATCACCTCGGCTCTCTGGGCTGACTGGGCTCCCCCCAGTCTGTCTGCCTTCAAGGTTACATAATCCTGGCCTTGTCTGGCCACCACTGCATACCCTGCCTGCAAACCTCCTGTGTCTGTTCTTCTCTTGCCGTCTTGCTTTCCCCTCTTCCTGCTTGAAAATAACTTTGCATATTTGAGTTAGACACCCCATGTACAACTTCAACTCATAAACCTTGTTTTTTTTCTTTTCTTTTCATAGCACTCCCTCCTTGCGCAATGGTCAAGACCATGCGCATGCATTATTAAGGTGTCAACCACACGACAAAGGCACAACCAAAAATCCATCACAGTCGTGAAACAGACCATCAGAGTCTTTAGCATCCCCTTTGTGTCCACACACAGGCCTCATAAGGCCCCCTCCCGTGGCTGAACTCACACCCCAAGCATGCAGCCTGTTCTTATCAGTATTGCAGCTTAGCTTTGGGCACCTCAACCCCCCCTTTCGCTAAGACCTTCAGCAACGGTGGCTTCAGTGCCTGTGTATATAACACAGAGCAGATCACCCACATACTGTAGCAATGTGATTCAATCCATCCAAATCTGCCCTAAGCATGTGTTCACATCCTTGCAGTATCCTCGCATGGATGAACTGCTGACCCCTATAGGTGATCGCAAACAAACACTGTGACTGTTGTGTTAGGGACACACTTAAAAATGCCATCTACAAATCCACAACTGTGAACCACTCTGCACTGGGTGGCACATCTGTTAGCAGGGTGTGAGGACTGGGATCTCCCACTGATTGATCCTCCACTAACTATTTCGCTGCACACAAATCATAAACTAACCTCCACACTTTGTCTCCTGCCAACATTCCTCTGCACTTTATTTCCCTTCACACTGCCCTCCTATCATGCTCCACAGCCACAAACCTCTCAAGTCTCCTACATACTCTGCACTCCACTGACTCTCACCAACTCACCTTCAGTAGCAGCCCACATTCCCTCACACTGAAATCTCTCCATTGCAACAAACAAGTATGTTTGTTCTATGTCCAATTCAGCCTATTGCTATATTGTTCCTGTATAAATGGGCCACACTGTTCTAGAATTTCCCCAACTTCATCAGTAACATCTTCAATCCCTTATGAACTATGCTGTCCCCTATTGAACAACAAATTTTGTCGCAGAAGGCTGTACTGTCCACTGAGCACCTCTACGCCCCCCTCTGTACATTTTATGTCTATCTGCAGCTGACACAAAGCATCTCTGCCTGACAAATTCACTGGGATATGCTCTAATATTAGTATGGGCATATTTACATGTTTGTAACCTATCTGAACTTCCACTAAACAAGATTTTGGAACATACAGGTGTGTCCTGGCTGATCACAGCTCCAGCACACCAGCTGAACCAGCCTGTTCCCCAGTCTCTCCAAAGTCTGGGATCATCAAATTTGTGGGTAAATGGGTGCCCTTTGAGGAAACCCCCATCCATTGTATCTACTCACTCTGTTCCAATTAGGGACCTGAGGCCAATTAGTATCATGGGGGGCCCCAGCGACAGGAGACTGTCGGCTGTCCACAGGCTGCCCCCGGGGCTTGGGTCCGGAGAGACCACTGGTGCCTGGACTTTTTCTTTTTAGCGGTCAGCTCCTCCAGCTGCATCTGATTCCATTTCTTTGTCAGTTCCCTCTCACGCTCTTTAGCAAAGTCCTCCTCCTCTCTCTGAATGCCGGATTCTGCAGGTCCTGCTCCGTCTCAGTGCGCCACCGCTTTTCTTGAGCTTGCAGATAGGCAGCTGGGCTCTCCCCCTCCTTGATGGGCTCCACCTTCATTTTAACCACACTCAGCCGTGGAGGAAACATTAGTCGCAGCTGATGCCAGCAGTTAGCATGGTAACCGTCAAAGTGACATGCATCATTCACAGGAGTCCCTGTCGCCGCTGCCAGGCCACTGCTTCGCAGCAGTCTCTCCATTCCGTCTACCCCCAAAACGCAAGCCAGAACCGCCTTTATGTCCCCCATCGCCAGGAGCCGACCCATAGTTTCCTCCTCAAATGCTTTTATCCATTTTCCGGCCCCTTCTGCCAGAACTGGGAGTCTGAGAATCAGGCCCTCCAGATCTTGTCCTGCCCACGGCACCTACTGTGTCTGTGCTCCGTTCACCCTCAGCGGAAGCATCGGAGTGTCCCTGGTGGGGGGCTTCACAGCCCTCCTGCTTCTCACTATTCTATGATCTGCATTATCCTCCTCTACTCCTTCCTCACTCTCTGTTTCTGTCTCCTTCTCCTGAAACTGACTCCATCCTTTAGATGGAGGGTTAGGGGTGTCCAGCAGATGCACCAGCCCTTCTGCATTACTACCACTTGCTCCGTACCCCACCTTTATCTCACTCCCTTGTTTCTCAGGCCCACATGCCTGGCCTTCTGTTCTTCTCTCACTCCCTCGCAGTCCTTCCTGCACTGCCTGCCGCAGCAATGCACTCACTGCCCTGTATCCATCTAAACAACTTGCCGTTCCTTTCTGCTCCCTACTTCCTTCATCCTTCTGTGTCACCTCACCTCTGAATTCTACCTTCCCCTCTATTACTGGAAACTGACCCTTGTATGAAGGAGGGGGGGCTTCCACTAACGGACACTGACTTTGATATGACAGTGGCCATATTTCTTCCTGCCTCATCTCTTCTTTCTCACCCCCCTTCTTCTCATTTAGTGCCTTTCTCATGGCTTTCTGCTCCCTTCTCCAGGCCTCTCCCTTTGCTTTAAATAACCTCAGTACCTCCAGTTCCTCACTCCTTTTCTTTTTACGCCTTTCTGTGTTCTTATTAGCCTTATGATACTTTATCAGAGTCTCCATCTCCTCACACACTGCCACATCCCATGTGCCCCCTTTAGGCCACTTAGTTACCAGGGCCTTTGTTCTATTCCCCCACTTTTTACACATCTTTTCTATCCTCGCTTTAAGCAGGGGGTGCTCTCTCCCCAACTGCTGTACTGGTGTTTCTGCTGCCTTTACCAGGGCCTGCATTTTAATGCTTTTCTGCACTCTACTGTCACTTGAACTGTTTTCCTGTCTAAAAATGAACAGAGTTCCTCACAGTCAACCCGTGCTCTATTCTTTTTTTTTTTTTTTTTTTTTTTTAATTCTCTCCCTGACAGTAGTTACTTCACCTTGATGTGTGGCTCTAAATTATTTATTATTATTTATTATTATTATTATTATTATTATTTATTTTCTACTTATTTCCTCTCCTAACTAAAATCCCTAACACTGCACCCAATTATCTACGGGCACACATATACTAAAACCTCTGGTCTATAAACTGTTATTTTTCTCACAAAGATGTGCTTTAATACCCTTTATCTCTAAACTTAGTCTCTATAATCCATAAAATCTATTAATCACAATATTTTATTCAAATACATTATTTTAAGATTTAATTATTATTTAATTATTATTTTAAGATTTATTATTAAGATTTTAAGTTCTAAATTTACCAACCCGCACTTCCACTACTGTCAATGACGTTTTATGGAAATGCACAAATGCTCTATCCCGACCCCTGCTAACTTGATCTCTTCTACTTTGTACTTATTTCTGCTTTATACATCTTTACTTGCAACTTATCTGTTGAACAAGGACCCAAAACTGCGGACGTAATTACTTTCCCCACTTCTGCATCAAATTAGCGCTCGCTCTCTGGCGTGCTGCTTCATCCCTCTGCCTAGCATGCTCTCTCTCCGTTTTCCACAGTAATTCTCCCAGTGAGCGTTTATCCTCTACTCGACATCCGGCGCTCCGAACCGCCCCACACATACGCTCCCCGGCATCAGCTACCTCCTTATCCTAGTCGAATGTCCTACTAACAAACACCACCAATACATAAATCAACAACTTCTAAAATAATAAGACTATATTCAAAGCAGCTTACTGTTGTGTCCCCCCTGAACAGGGCACGTCCCACAAGCTCAATCCCAGTCAAACAGGCCCGCTCCCAGCCGAAACCCCCCCCGATCTCCAGCAATGTCAACTTGGAAGGGGGTGTTCTGTGAGAACTCCCCTTCGGTTCTGACAAACTGTAAGACCGCAAGCAGTGACAGCAGAGCCACGGGCAAGCTCAACCAACACAGAGCGAGCGGCGAGCACCCTGAACAGGAGGAACCCACAACGCTGCTCACACACAAACCAGTACAACTGCACCCAAGCTGGTGCTTTGATTCACCCTCTCTCTCTTTTTTTTTTTTTTTTAGTTAGAGAGGGGGACCTTATTCCCTCCTCCCAATCTAGAGTTCGGGGTCCTGAATTCCCTGGGTCTCCCACCCAGCTTTTCTACCGCTCGTAAAATTCTATTTCCCTGTGTGGGTCCCGTACCCTCTGCTCCCTAAAATTCTATTTCCCTGCAGGGTCCCGTACCCTCTGCTCCTTAAAATTCTATTTCCCTGCGGGGTCCCGTACCCTCTGCTCCTTAAAATTCTATTTCCCTGCGGGGTCCCATACCCTCTGCTCCTTAAGGTTCTATCTCTCTGCGCACGATACCTAGACACAATGCATACACAACACATACACAACACAATATATTGTATAAACACAGTGCGTGCAACCTCTCCTCCGTCTTACTTTACCGACGGGCCACTGGACACTTCAAACTGCTCAATTTGACATATCCAATGTGCAGATTTTGATGTAACAGGCTCTGCTTACCTCTTCTAGTCGGCGCCTCGCAGTTCTCTGTGTCCAAGTAGGCCGCGTCACCCCTTAGCCGAATCTTGCGAATCTCCTGGGGATCCCGGACGAGCCCCCAAATTGTTGGAGCACGGCGTCTCCACCGGGTCCGTGGATGAGAAGAGATTCACAGCTGACACGGGGAGAAGTTGCAAATCACCGGTTTATTGTCTGGCAGATTGCAATCCGGGAGCGGCCGTCTGACATACATTCAGCATGTACAGGAGGAGGCTCTGCCATATGTATCAGCTGTATCCCTTTTAAAGCCCTTTGGGCATCTCCCCCCCTTTCTCGGTACCTTCCGTGTACGTGACAACCGCATGTGTGGTTCCAGCCGGCTCGTACTGTTCTTGGCCTTCTGGAAGGCTAAAAGATAAGTAGGGGCCGCTGATATTCTCTGTCGCCCCCCCTATCTGTTCCGATTAGGTAGCCTTGCCTTGCCGGCGCGCCAGTCAGTTCTTGTTTTGATTAGTTACAGCCTTATAGAATCATTCCCTTTATTTTATTCATTATTCCCTCAACAGTAAATGATTTGATTGAATAGTCAGTTCCTGATGCCAGCATTTGGATTGAGTGGGCTGTTAGCCTTGGTGCACATGAACCTTTCCAGCGTTGCTATTCTCTATAGTAAATGCTGTTCTGCATATCAGGCAATCTGTGCACTGACTGGTGTGTTTTTATAGGTGAAGTACCCCTACGGAAATGCAGGCAGCCCAATCCGAGACCAGCGCGTAAGTCTCCCAAGCATTCGTTTCCTGTCTCCAATGAGACAATGAGACGGCAGTATTTTTCTCAATGTGCAGTACTGACTGCCAAGTGTGCTGTCTGTCTGTCACTAACAGCCATCAATTGATTTGACTCTTGTATTTTTACACTTTATTTTGCATAATTGTACCGTCATTCTTTTATCAGGACGAAGGAGGAAACCTAAAGGACGGAAGGGGGCCATATACCAAGAACTTACAAAAGCTGCTATTCTCCAGTAACCCCTTCGATTCAACCCATGTGGGATCGCTACCATCCTGCATCGAGTCCCAACAACGTCGCACCCTGAGCCCTACTCACCAGCCTTATCATCAACTTCCTTCTTAGTTCCCTCACCAGTCCCATCCTCTTTTGTTTTACCTCCTTCTCCATCTCTTTTTATGGACTCCCCTCCTTCATCCCCATGCGTAGCCTCACCAGTTAGCCCAGCTCCAGAACCATCTTCAGCCCCAGCCGTAGTTCATCCCACCCCTCTGCCTCACGTTCTGGTGCAGGCCCCCTCAGTGAGAGTGATTATAGAGGATTATAGAGTCATAGTTGTTTGGGTTAATTCTGAGTACCACAAAAGTTTACAAGCCCTATTTTGGCAAGAGCTAATCATAAGAGGTAATCCTAATCATTTTCATCCTTGCCGTTTAAATCACTCATGAATAGATGTGTTTGTGAGAAATTGGTTTGTTTTAAGCATTTTCAATTTAAATAAATACTGCAATACTCATTGCAGAAATACATCTTTTCCAATATTGTGCAGCCTAATAATGAAGTACTTACTACTACGAAATATCTAACAACATACGATGCAACATTCAACAGGGGGTAGTGAAGTGATTCGTGGCTGATCAAAGTGCCAATTCGATGTGGGGCAGTGATTAGCATGTGGAGAATGCTGCAGCAGTATTACAAAATCAGCAACTCTTTTAAAAATAATAGTGATATAAATATATTATTTATTAATAAGTATATAGAATCAGTACACAAAGTATAAGTATATAAAGTTTAAGTATATAAAGTATATAAGTATAAAAATCTTAAGTATAAAAATGATATAAGTATAAAAATGTTATAAGTATAAAAATGTTATAAGTATAAAAAATTTAAGTAAAAAAAGTTTAAGTAAAAAAGGTTTAACACTAGGTTTACTGAGCTTTTTATTTTCTGGTGAGAATTCCCTCGGCCCGACCTCGGGTGGAGAGGCCATTAGCTCCATTGTCCTCCTGCTTTTGTTGTGCAAAAACACTAGTTACCTGTGAACCCTGCCACATTTGCATTTCTTTACCGCCACTGCTGCTGGCAAGCTTGCCATATCTATACAAAATATCCCACACTCTGACTGACCCACAAATATGAAAGACACAATTTCACAAAATATAGAAACACAAGTGTTTTATTTGTCAAAAATAGACTGAAAACAGAATCAATAATAATAATAATAATAATAATAAAAGAAGTAAAAAAAAATTCTCAGTCCCTCAGTTCCTCTTCATCATCTCAGTGGTTTCATAGTCAGTGTTTGCAGCGTTTGCAGACCCAGTAACCTCTGTGCCTGCATTTGGCGCAGGTGAATTTGCAACACTTTGCGCAGAGATATCTGCTGCGATTCCTGTTGCAGCTCTCTTGTACCTGGCACTGAGTTGTCTGAACAGTTCCTGGCACAGCAGCAGCAAATGATGCAGCAGCTGCAAAAGCTTCCCTCTCTGCTTCCATTGCCTTTTGCAGCATGAATCGGTTACGGAGTTCCATTCCGGTCGGGCCGAGGGGATTTTACGTAGATTTGCGTAGGTTTAGCAAACCTAGTGTTAAAGGCCTCAGAGGACTGCTGCTCTTACTCATCAGAGTGGTTCTGATGCTTAAACTTTTTCTTCAGTGCTTCTGCTAAAATGGCAGCAAAGTCCTCTGAGGGCATGGGCGTCCCCTGCGTCGGTCCCCTCCTGGTCACTGGCGTCCCAACTGGCGACCTCTGCACTGGGCGCAGTTTAATGTGCGGCAGCTCCGCCAGAACATCCACCATGCTGGGGCCATTAGTGCACTCATTACAGCCTGGAATCATGTTATCACCCATGATCACCTTATCAAACTGGTTCACTCAATGCCAATATGGTGCAGGCAGGTGATCAAGAACAAAGTGTGGCCCACCAGATACTGAGCCATCACTGAGACACAAAAAGTCCTTTTTCAAGGCCACCTACACAAACATGAAGAAAGCTTGACGCATGTCTGTTCTACTATATATGAAGTATACACATTTATTTTGCACCTTTGGCCAGAGAAATACATTACGCATATTACTCAATAAGACAATTGACATGGGAGCTTTAACAAACAAACTCAGAAAAGTAAATCCAAGCTAGAATAAAAACTTGATTTTTATTACTGTGTCCCCTGTAACACTGTTTTCAAATAAATATATTGGCTCAACGAAGGAGTTAAAAGTAAAAGGTCAAAAGTTGGAAAAAATTCTAAATTAACAAGCGGTTGCAGACTTTTGCATACTACTGTAGTGTGGCTGCGTTTTTATAAAGAAGACTCCTCTTCACAAGCTGTGCAATACCATTTAACATTTGTTATGTGTTTGAATTGGCTCTTGGTCATGCCAGTACAGACACGGTGTTGCCACCTCTGGCATCCATCACAGAGTATCTACAGTGGGATTAACAACATACAGTATAGGACAAGTAGCCATATTTTCACATCTATCAAATGACTACAGTAATTTTCCTCACCCAGTCACCATCTTTATTTTGAAACTGTCCACACCATTGGCAGGCCTCCTCAAGAGATACTGTAAGGAAAAAAGCATAAACTTACTGGTGAGCAGGCATTCATCATTATACTTATCACCCAGTTTGCCAATCATGTTCACACACCCTTCTGACTGACTTTGCCTGAGTCACTTGCCCTTTATTGTGCTGTTGTGTTTTTTTTCCACTGTAACACAATTCAGTCTTCAAATGACTTCACTAACACTGTTTTCAAATTAGTTGTACTCTTGGCATAGCAATCTGACTTTTCCGGCTCAGATTCTATGAAAACATAGCTATAAGGCCATTTTGTCAAAAGGGGCTGACAGACATTCGCTATAGTCATGTTATTTTAATATAATATAATATAATATAATACAAAATTCTTTAAAACCTGTTAAGTCTAAAACTGTAAGAGTAGGTGTACTTGTTTACAAAACAAAAAACAAAAGTTCTCTTACATAACTTTTGTAGTATTTGAAGGATTTTATACCCCCATTTTAAGCACAACTGTACAATTGATTAACCCTGCCCATAACAGCATTTTACCCCTAACTAGCACCGGATCCCCACAGGGCTGTGTGCTGAGCCCCCTCCTATACTGCCTCTACACCCACGACTGTAGTCCGACCCACAACAACAATCTCATCGTCAAGTTTGCCGACGACACTACGGTGGTCGGACTCATCTCTAAGGGAGACGAGGCAGCCTATAGGGATGAGGTCCTGAAGCTGGAGGCCTGGTGTTCAGAGAACAATCTGACTTTGAACACCAAGAAAACTAAAGAGATCGTTGTTGACCTCAGGAGGCACGGCACCGACCTAACCCCCCTATACATCAACGGTGAACGCGTGGAGAGGGTCCATACTTTCCGGTACCTAGGGGTCCTCATCTCGGACAATATCTCATGGACCGAGAACATCACAGAGGTCGTCAAGAAGGCACAGCAGCGGCTCCACTTCCTGAGAGTCCTCAGGAAGCTGAATCTCAACCAGGATCTGTTTCTGACCTTCTATCGCTCGTCCATTGAGAGCCTCCTGACGTACTGCATCACAGTGTGGTACGGCAGCTGCACCATGGCAGATAAGGAGAGGCTTCATAAAGTTGTCAAAGCTGCCCAGAAGATCATCGGCTGCCCTCTCCCCTCTCTTATGGACATATACACCTCCCGCTGCCTCAGCAGAGCAAGGAACATTATCAAGGACACATCCCACCCTGGCTCTGATCTATTCAACCTGTTGCCCTCAGGAAGACGCTACAGGTGCATCAGGACTAGGACAGACAGGCTCCGGAACAGTTTTTTCCCTAGAGCCATACTCACACTGAACACACACTGAACACACACTGTACACACACTGAATACACACAGAAAACAATCACTCCCCCTACTATGGTCTTCCTCCCCTTTCTCCCTTTCACACACACACTAAAAAATCTTACCACATCTATTTATTATATATTATCACTGTGTAATAATCCGGTCAATGTGAAATTGTGCATTCGTTCACTTTATATACATATGCTAGTGCAATAAGATATATTACACTGTCACTTTAATACTTTCTATTTGTTTACATTGCTTATTTTTATACATATTTTATACATACTTTAGATACTACTTCTCTTTTTATATTTTATATGTATATGTTTGAGCACTGACCCAAGGAGATGCTTTTCATCTCATTGTATATGTAAAAAATGTATAATGACAATAAAAGGCATTCTATTCTATTCTATTCTATTCTATTCTAACTGTGCAGTATCTGTACAAACTGGACACATCTGGTTTGACCGCCCCAAAGAGCTTTGGTAAGTTAAAGTTTACCTTGCCTTATGTTTCTATTACAGTTTTTCTGAATTGCTAAAAGACTAAACCTCATTCTTGGAACAAAACTTCCAATTGCCAAAACTAATTTATTGAATCAATCACTCTTTTGGTGAAACTTTAAACACAATTTGCAGATTTGAGCAAAACTCTAAACACATTCCCATTCATCAAAACACATTTTGCACTGTGGTGAACTTTGATGCAAAATAGAAAACACAGGCTGCAGAAGTTCAGCACAGCCACCAGTCATCATTTAAACACAATGACTCAAAACTGTTCACACATGTTTCTAAACATGAGAAGAAGGCAAAGAGTGACTAGAACATACAATATGTGCTAGATGAGAGTGCAAGTGCCACTGGTGAGTTGAAGTTTGACGTCAACGTACAGATGGGTCACACAGAGGATTCTTCCCGCATCACCCAGCAAGGTGTCCCTATTGCTCACTACCGACAGTTACCGTACTTATGACCAGAGACCCACACAACAATTACGTTTCAAACATTTTCAGACAACTTCACATTATATGTGATCGTAGAGCTAAATTATTCCCTATTAGTTATGAAAGATTATACAATTTTTTACTTACACGGTGACTATACCCTTATTAGACTGCATTTTCCACCATCGCTGACGTATTTACCCGGGACTAAGCTTCTAACTACAGCTCGTGAGTTGTTTGAAATACGCAACTTAAGGACAGTGTTTGCGAACGTTCCTTCGAACTATGGTTTTGGGAAATGCACCACAGAACGGAAAGGTTAAGGAAGAGCTTTTTCCCCCAGGTCATAATGCTCCTAAATCAGGACAATACTCAATGCCTCTAGGTGCTGCTTCACCCTGTCCAAATCATTGGCACATTCCTCAGGCCTCTTGCACATTTCACTTATGTATAGATTATGTACAGCTGAACATTTCATTTTTTATCTTATTATTTTTCTTATTTTTTCTATATTTTGTTACTCTCTTATCATGCACAGCTGCTCAGAGTGACCAGGGTTACATTCCACTGCATGTTGTATGTGTACAACTGTGTACGTGACGAATAAACCTTTTGAATCTTGAATCTTCAATCTTGAATTTTCGTAAAGTACAAATTCCGACCTTCCTGGCAATATATCACATGTGCTGGGGCCTCACTTCTACGTGCCACTTCCGTGGACTTTTAGTTTAAGATTATAGATAGCAGCTTTCACATGGTTACAGTGTACAGGGCGAAGTGCACATTTAGAAATCTTGCCCCGGGCACTTTCATGCATTTTCGTATAGTACAAATTGCCAGCTTTCCGGCAATATATCACATGTCCCAGGGCAGGATTTCTACGTGCCACTTCCGTGGACTTTTAGTTGAAGATTATTTATGGCAGCTTCCCCATGGTTACAGTGTACAGGGCGAAATGCACATTTAGAAATCTTGCCCTGGGAAGTTCCATGCATTTCCGTATAGTACAAATTGCCAGCTTTCCGGCAGTATATCACATGTCCCAGGGCAGGATTTGTACGTGCCACTTCCGTGGACTTTTAGTTGAAGAATATTTATGGCAGCTTCCCCATGGTTACAGTGTACAGGGCGAAGTGCACATTTAGAAATCCTGCCCTGGGAAGTTCCATGCATTTCCGTATAGTACAAATTGCCAGCTTTCCGGCAATATATCACATGTCCCAGGGCAGGATTTCTACGTGCCACTTCCGTGGACTTTTAGTTGAAGATTATTTATGGCAGCTTCCCCATGGTTACAGTGTACAGGGCGAAGTGCACATTTAGAAATCCTGCCCTGGGAAGTTCCATGCATTTCCGTATAGTACAAATTGCCAGCTTTCCGGCAATATATCACATGTCCCAGGGCAGGATTTCTACGTGCCACTTCCGTGGACTTTTAGTTGAAGAATATTTATGGCAGCTTCCCCATGGTTACAGTGTACAGGGCGAAATGCACATTTAGAAATCCTGCCCTGGGAAGTTCCATGCATTTCCGTATAGTACAAATTGCCAGCTTTCCGGCAATATATCACATGTCCCAGGGCAGGATTTCTACGTGCCACTTCCGTGGACTTTTAGTTGAAGATTATTTATGGCAGCTTCCCCATGGTTACAGTGTACAGGGCGAAGTGCACATTTAGAAATCCTGCCCTGGGAAGTTCCATGCATTTCCGTATAGTACAAATTGCCAGCTTTCCGGCAATATATCACATGTCCCAGGGCAGGATTTCTACGTGCCACTTCCGTGGACTTTTAGTTGAAGAATATTTATGGCAGCTTCCCCATGGTTACAGTGTACAGGGCGAAATGCACATTTAGAAATCTTGCCCCGGGCACTTTCATGCATTTTCGTATAGTACAAATTGCCAGCTTTCCGGCAATATATTGTAATAAATCCTCTGTGGGTATTAAGGATCTATCCTTTAGCTATCCTAGCCCGCTCCCCACAGGTTACCCACCCAGCAAGCCCAAGGGATACACACCACCAATTTAGGGATCAAATACTTTATTTAATTAATTCATCACCCCTCAGCACAATACAACCAGCTAGGGAGCAGATAAACAGGCTGTAACCCCGCCGCCAGAGTGTGTCACACAGCAACTCAGTAGGTTCACCAGCACCCCCCTCACAGAAGCACAGCAAGCCAAGCAAAATCGTAATTCACACCCGATTACACCAAACACCCCCCTCCGAGGCGGCAGCGTACACCATCCCATCCAGCCCTCCCTTAACCCACCGTATTGCACAGACCCGATCGGCTGACCATCCTAAAAACACATACACACACACACAAACATACACAAGAAGAATCTTAAAAAGGACACTTCCCTTTCCTCTACCAGACCCACCCACGGGGTCTAATCAACTAAGCCCCAGGGATTAAACAAGGCTGGGAACCAACTTCCTCCTGGAATGACAGTAGTCTCACCCGCCGGCAACAGTCTCGCCCTAATAAATCCGCGCAACCTCTACCTATTTCACCCCCCTACCTATCTTCGCCGGCAGCGATCCTAATGACCGCGACCAGCACTAATCAGCCCCTCACGCAACACTGACCGGCATTCCTCTCCCTCGTCTCCAACCTTTCCCCTCTTATCACCACACTCCGCTACATGCCCCTCCCCCACTTAGTTATTGATTTCACCTGTGGCTAATCTCCTTATTACTCCTGGACAGTCTCATCCATTCACCACACTTCCCCCTTGCCAGGAAAAAAAGACTCGTCCCCGAGTCAGTCCAACCCCAATTCAAAATCCTTCGTCCACACCGGCCGCCGCTTCTCCCGCCGCAGATGTCCTCGTCCTGAGAGGAGTGGCCGCACCATTTCCTCGGCCTCCATGTTGCTGTCCTTTTCACTCTGGTCTCCGACTCTCTCATCCCCACCAGTGATCCAATGTCCCTCTGGCTGGCCCTCTGCTGCTTGTAACCCTCGATCAGCTCCCATTACTTCCACCTCCTGCAACCTGGCCGCAGCTGCTGGTATACACGGTGGTACCTCCCTGTCCACCTCCACCGGCTCGGACGACCTTGGCAGGGGTGTTGAATCCATAGATGGGTTACTGTCCAGAGGATCCTCCTTTTGCACACTGGATGGTTCCCCTGCACCAGACAAACAGACAAAAGGTTTAAGCCTATTAAAATGCACTATTGTGTCCGAACCCCCTTCAGGCTGGCCCACTCTATAAAGGACATCAGAAATTACTTCCAACACCTTAAAAGGGCCCTTATAACGTCTCTGTAGTTTGGGACAACGGCCCCTCTTCCTCGCTTTATTCTGCACCCATACCTGCTCTCCCACAACATAGTGCTGATGAGTTACTCTAAAATCATAAACCGCTTTTTGCTGTGCAGAGGCCCGTTCCTGGTGTCTCTTCACTGCCCCCACCACAGTAGACAACGTATCAGTGAGTGCCTGCACATACTCTGACACCGCTGAAAACCTCTCCTGATGACCCATATTCCACATCACATCCACAGGGAGAATGATCTCCCGACCAAATAACACCTTATATGGTGTGAACCCTGTGGACGCATGCACACTACTCCTGTAGGCCATAAGGACATACGGTAATAGAACATCCCAGTTCATCTGGTTGTCCTCCACGAACAATGCCAACATAGACAACAGGGTTCGATTGAATCTTTCCACCATCCCATTAGATTCAGGATGGTAGGGAGATGTTCGCGTCTTCTGTATACAAAGCAACTGGCACATCTCTCTGAACAATGTAGATTCAAAATTTCTCCCTTGGTCAGAATGTATACTGCGTGGAGCCCCTAACCTACACACCCACTGCTCTACCAGGACTTTAGCCAACGATTCTGCTTCCTGGTTTGGCACGGCATAAGCCTCCGTCCATTTTGAAATATTAGCTTGTAATTTCTGAATTCCTAAGTGCCCCCCTGTGGCAGTACTATGCAGCATTTGCAAAGCTGCCGGTACCAAGCTCCTAGGAAGCACCACCTGGGCCCCGGGGGCTGCATCAGAATAACTCGGTGGGACCCGGACCAGCCGCTGGCCTTGTAACTGCAACTGGCCCCACACACACTGGTATTTCTTCAACTCGGGATACTGCTGCCATATATCCACCCCACTCTGCAACCCCTGTATTAAACTAATAATTACACTAATCTCACCATCCTCCCTCTGTGCTTTACTTACTTCATCCTCCAACCCAAATTCCACCCCACCAGTCTGAGTTTGGGCCTCCACCCTTACTACACAAATACTGTCAGAGGGCCCTTTCTGCCCTGAAGAGGGGATAGGGGAGCTAGCCACAGCCACTTCCTCTGGTAATGCCTCAGGTAAGGACAAAGGCCTACGGGACAAAGCATCTGCATTAGTATGTAATTTCCCAGGGCGATGAATGATTTTATACTGGAATGCGGCCAGCTGCTCCACCCACCGAGCCAATTGTCCTTCTAGGCCCTGAAAATTATGTAGCCATCTCAGTGAACTATGGTCAGTACGCAAGGTAAATTCCTTCCCCAATAAGTAATGTTTAAAATGCTTTGTGAAAAATACCATGCTCAACAATTCCTTCCTAGTGGCTGCATACTTCCTCTCCTCTTTTGTCAGTGCCCTACTCGCATAAGCAACAACCCTTTCTACACCCTCCTCACCGTCCTGGCATAACACTGCTCCAATGCCAAAGTCACTTGCATCTGTATCAAGAATGAAACGTTTATGAGGGTCAGGGTACGCCAAAACTGGTGCTGTGATCAAAGTAGTCTTTAATTGTCGAAACGCCTCATCACACAACTCATCCCATTTAAATTTCCGTCCCTTTTCAGTTAACTGATGCAATGGCCTTGCCATGTCCGCAAAGCCCCTAACAAAACGGCGATAATAGGAGGCCAGCCCCAGAAAACTCTTAACATCTGTTTGAGTTTGAGGAACCGGCCAACTCCTCACAGCTTCCACCTTATCCTGGTCGGCCATAATGCCCTGAGCCGAAATAATGTGCCCCAGATAACGCACTTCGGTTGCAAAAAGGTTACATTTACCAGGCTTCACCTTTAAATTTGCCTGCCCCAACTTCAAAAGCACCTCATCCAGCCTATGTAAATGTTCCTCAAAAGTCCGACCAAAACAAATAATATCATCCAAATACACTAAACAGGTTGACCACTGCAAGTCAGCCAGAACCAAATCCATTAAACGCTGGAAGGTGCTGGGTGAGTTACATAGGCCAAAACTTAAAACATTAAACTCAAACAATCCCTGCCTAGTGATAAATGCAGTCTTTGGCCTGTCCCGAGGGTCAACCTCAACCTGCCAGTAACCACTGGCCAGGTCAAGGGTTGAAAACCATTGCGCATTGGCTAAACTGTCTAGGGCATCATCAATCCTTGGCAATGGATAAGCATCTTTCACTGTAACTTCATTAAGCTTACGGTAGTCTACGCAAAATCGGAGGCTACCATCTTTTTTCCGTACTGGCACTACCGGAGCTGCCCAAGGACTACATGAGGGTCGTATAATGTCATTCTCAAGCATCTGTTTAATATGGTCCGCGACCTCCTGCTGCAAATGCAGAGGCACCCGACGGGGGTGCATTTTAATAGGCCTAACACCCCCCGTATCAATTTCATGACGAGTCAGGTGTGTCCTCCCCAAATCACTATCATTCCAGCTAAATACGCCACTATGGCGTTGAAGTAACTCTCGAATAGCTATCAATTCTAAAGATGAGAAACCCTTTTCTGCCAACCCCAGCTGTGAAACAACATCTACAGGCCACTGTACGGTCTCTGCAGATATGGTATCCTGTTCCACAGTGACGTCCGTATAAAGGGTGCCCACCTTCATACCCTCCTTTAAAACACAGGGCCCCTCGGTCACATTTATAACCCTGACAGGTACCACCCCTTGCTGTGCGCTACAAACCACCCGCGCCACCATCAAGTCACAATGTGAAGACAGGGAGTCAGACGGTTCGAGCAGGCCTACCGCACGGCCTGCCAACAACCCTTCCACAACCCCAGCAACAATGGCCTCCGTGCGTGGCCCTACTACAGTATCTGCCTGTACAGTAACTAGTTTTGGTTCATTAGCCTCAGATGATGAAATTAGAGGCAATTCCTTCCCCATCAAACTACAACATTTATTAGCAAGGTTAATCACAGCCCCATATTTTGACAGGAAATCAATCCCCAGCAAAATTTCGGTAGACACATCAGCCACTAAGAAATCCACAACCAAGGCCAAAGGTCCAAATTGACAAATGGTTTGCCACCTCCCAACCACCTGCATATCACCCCCATTTGCTGCTGATGCTACACCCTGATACGCTGTTAACTCCCCCATCCCCTTCGTAAACTGTAACCACCTCTGTTTGGGGATGATAGTAGATACAGGGGCGCAAGCCTCTAACACATGAGAAAAACACCCACCTATTTTTGCATTAAGGTAGATACCGGAGCTATCCGGGGAATTGTGAGCCAGTCTGGCCAGTCTGCAGAAAGGGGTGGGCATTTGGCCCACTGTGCCCACCCCCTCTAGTTTCCCTGCACATAGGGACAGTTACGACGCAGGTGCCTAGTGCATCCACACTCCCAACATGCATCTCTAGCAGTTGCTATTGCTGCCCGTTCAGGTCTACCTTGCTGACCACGCCTCCTTTCCTCACTATTACTCCCCCTGCTCATCTCAGTCACGATAGGGGACGGCAAAGACGCCACCGTCTGCTGCAGCGTTCTAACCTCTTGCCTTAAACCCTCCACCACCCCCAACAAGAGCTCCATCTGTTGATCCCTAGGTGATTTTTCCGTAACAGCACACACCCGGGCATCATAACTAATCTGAGACCTTTCCAGACTCTTTATTAATTCCAACTCGGCAGCTATATTAATGGCTTCTTCTAATGTATTAGGCTTCCGACCGCGAAGATATATTCTCAAATCGCCACTCCCAACATGTTCTACAAAGTGGTCTCGAGCAAACATATCACGCGTCACATTATCGGCAGAAGGATAAGCTTTATAAATAAGCCGGCGCAATGCCATACCAAAATCCCGAGCCGATTCGTCTGGCAATCGTCTACGGGACAAAAAATTGGCTCTGTTCCAGTCATCACTATCACATGGTTCCAGACATCTGCCTAATGCCTCTTTTAAACTTAAATAATCACTGCGAGCAGCCAAAGGCAACCCGGAATACAACTCTCTTGCACGCCCCGACAAGAGAAGTGACAAAAATTTCATTTTTAAAGAATCATCCCAACCATTCACTTCGGCAGCCACTTCAAACTGGGCAACCCAATCAGACCATTCCCGATTAGTACCAGTAAACGTTTCGGGCATAAACACCGGACGAGTTGCTACTGGCAAACCCTGAACGGAGCTACCCTCCCCCCTCGGTGGCTGTTCCACTACTTCTGGGTCAGACATCATCCCACCACTGCCACCAGTGTAATAAATCCTCTGTGGGTATTAAGGATCTATCCTTTAGCTATCCTAGCCCGCTCCCCACAGGTTACCCACCCAGCAAGCCCAAGGGATACACACCACCAATTTAGGGATCAAATACTTTATTTAATTAATTCATCACCCCTCAGCACAATACAACCAGCTAGGGAGCAGATAAACAGGCTGTAACCCCGCCGCCAGAGTGTGTCACACAGCAACTCAGTAGGTTCACCAGCACCCCCCTCACAGAAGCACAGCAAGCCAAGCAAAATCGTAATTCACACCCGATTACACCAAACACCCCCCTCCGAGGCGGCAGCGTACACCATCCCATCCAGCCCTCCCTTAACCCACCGTATTGCACAGACCCGATCGGCTGACCATCCTAAAAACACATACACACACACACAAACATACACAAGAAGAATCTTAAAAAGGACACTTCCCTTTCCTCTACCAGACCCACCCACGGGGTCTAATCAACTAAGCCCCAGGGATTAAACAAGGCTGGGAACCAACTTCCTCCTGGAATGACAGTAGTCTCACCCGCCGGCAACAGTCTCGCCCTAATAAATCCGCGCAACCTCTACCTATTTCACCCCCCTACCTATCTTCGCCGGCAGCGATCCTAATGACCGCGACCAGCACTAATCAGCCCCTCACGCAACACTGACCGGCATTCCTCTCCCTCGTCTCCAACCTTTCCCCTCTTATCACCACACTCCGCTACATGCCCCTCCCCCACTTAGTTATTGATTTCACCTGTGGCTAATCTCCTTATTACTCCTGGACAGTCTCATCCATTCACCACAATATCACATGTCCCAGGGCAGGATTTCTACGTGCCACTTCCGTGGACTTTTAGTTGAAGATTATTTATGGCAGCTTCCCCATGGTTACAGTGTACAGGGCGAAGTGCACATTTAGAAATCCTGCCCTGGGAAGTTCCATGCATTTCCGTATGGTACAAATTGCCAGCTTTCCGGCAGTATATCACATGTCCCAGGGCAGGATTTCTACGTGCCACTTCCGTGGACTTTTAGTTTAAGATTATGGATGGCAGCTTCCCCACGGTTACAGTGTACAGGGCGAAGTGCACATTTAGAAATCCTGCCCTGGGAACTTCCATGCATTTTCGTATAGTACAAATTGCCAGCTTTCCGGCAATATATCACATGTCCCAGGGCAGGATTTCTACGTGCCACTTCCATGTTTCAATATAACAAATGCTTTAATTGCAATATCCTTTTTATTTTATTTATTTCGTGTATTAATTCTGATAAAATGGCTTGTAGAGTGGCAACCACGTTTCTAGGTAGATATTTCACAGGAGTGCTTTCAAGCTGTACAGTATAGCTGTACTTATATGAGAAAATTTAATCAGATAACACCAAAACAGTTCAATAGTGCTTGGATGTGAGATCTACAGAAATACAGAATTACAATAAAATACTGACATGTTTGGTGAAAGACATATTTATTTATTTATTTATTATGATTTATTTTATTCGTCAGGAACAGGCATCCATGAACAGTGACGTTGGTAGCCATGGACATCCACATCTGTCTGACGGGACAAGAGAGGGGAAAAATGCAGATTATCCTCGACCAGAGAACGCTCAACAGATAATATATAGAACATTTTCACATGTTTAACAAATTAACAATGAAATTAATGTTAACATTAAGAACAATACGATTTCGGACATCCGTATTGTACTGACTGCGCAGTTGCACCGCAATGCTGAGCTCCTCCTTTTGTTTACGTTCGGCGGAGTCCGGCGGAATCCGCATTTTACCCTCACCCGCATGAAAACAACAGCGAAACCGTGTACTAATCAGCGCGCGACAGGGGAAACTGAATTGCCCAGAACACCGGCGCTGGACCTTCTTCCCAGCACAGCTTCCAGGGGTGACCATGCCCAGCGACTCCCACAGCCAGGCTCCCTTCTCCGGGGACACACAGCGCATGGGGCTGCTGGAGACTTCCGGCAGTGCGGCCTCCTCCTAGCCCCGTAATGCCGCCTCCGCTGCCTCGGCTAGCCACCCCTGGCGGTCGCGCTACTTCTCCCAGTTGGTCAACTCACCGCTGAGCTGCTCCAGCTCCTGCTCCTCCGCAGGTTTCAGCAGCCGCTCACGGTCACGATGGTCCCGCTCCTGCTGCTTGTCAAGTCCGCGGCGCTCTGCAGCCAGCCGGGCCTCCCAGCTGCAGCACGTCTCCTCCCGCTCCAACAGAGCAGCCCCCGCCCGCTGCGGATTCTCCTCACTGACGAGCAGGGAGCTCTTGACGGCCAGTGAGTGGCAGGAGCGTCTTCAGGGCGCGCTGCGCGGGTCCGGTGCATCCTGGATCAGGGTTCCCACAATTCTGGCACAACCGACTGGCTAAGCAGTTTCTAGCGCCGAGGTGGTTAAAATGGTACGGTCCACATTAGCGGTGTCTGAAATTGTTTTACATAGAAATTTTCCTACAAGGTGAAGTTAGCTTTTGTTTTTTTCTTTACAGCAAAAGAAAAGTTTTAAGACCCCCCAAACTGCTATTTTTGTCTCTTTGGGGGAGTCTGGGTCTTGGCGGGGGTTACTGTACCCCCCAGTTCCCCCCGTAATTCGAACCATGTGTCTATGCTGCTGAAATGAGCCTTGCATATTGCGAGTTGGACCGAAATCATCTTAGTGAAGTTTAGTTTGGTATTTGTAAAGCTGGCCTATCCAGTCATGCAAAAGGTTAAACTTAATTAACTATATGCAGTGGTGTAAAATTCAGCTTTCTTACTTTTGACATGAATTAACTTACTTTAATTAATTAAGCTACATATCACCCATCCATGTTTCCTAGCATTTACAGCACTGGAATGAAAATGATGCAAAATTTAATTAAAACACTGAACAGCTGTTGCCATCCCACCAACAGGGGGCAGGGCTGCCCTTCATCATATCAAGCAATGCAGTGTGAGGCTTCCTATGCATCTTGCTCCCTCCCTCTCCGCCTTGGCTTTGTTCAGCCATCTTACTTTGTGTTTCTGTGCCTATGTGCTTTGCTTGTTTCAACTGGTTTTAGGATCTAAACTGGTTAAAGACCATGGAGTGGCTGGTTAAGGAGGCTCACCAAAGCCTACACTGTCTGTAGTCTACACTGCCTACCCCTCACCCAACAAATCGTCAGTCTCATGACACCAGGCAGATAACATAAGAACTATACAAACGAGAGGAGGCCATTCGGCCCATCGAGCTCGCTTGGGGAGAACTTAACTAATAGCTCAGAGTTGTTAAAATCTTATCTAGCTCTGATTTAAAGGAACCCAAGGATTCAGCTTGCACTACGTTATCAGGAAGACTATTCCATACTCTGACTACACGCTGTGTAAAGAAGTGCTTCCTTAAATCCAGTTTGAAATGTTCTCCCGCTAATTTCCACCTATGGCCACGAGTTCTTGTATTTGAACTAATGCTGAAGTAACTATTCGGTTGAACAGCATCCAAACCTGTTAGAATCTTATAGACCTGGATCATGTCCCCCCTCAGTCTCCTTTGCTTGAGGCTGAACAGATTTAGCTCAAATAACCTTTCCTCGTATGACATTCCTCTAAGACCAGGAATCATTCTTGTGGCCCTACGCTGCACCTTTTCTAAGGCCGCTATGTCCTTTTTAAGATATGGTGACCAAACCTGTACACAATATTCTAGGTGAGGTCTCACCAAGGAATTGTATAATCTTAGCATTACCTCCCTTGACTTAAACTCCACACACCTGGAGATATACCCCAACATCCTATTGGCCTTTTTTATTGCTTCCCCGCACTGGCGAGAATGAGACATGGAAGCATCAACATACACACCAAGGTCTTTCTCATAATCAGCTACCTTTATTTCAGTAGGTCCCATAAAATACCTGTACTTTATATTTCTGCTCCCTACATGGAGTACCTTACATTTGTCTATGTTAAATTTCATCTGCCAGGTGTCAGCCCAGTCACTAATTAAATTAAGATCCCGCTGTAGCTGCTGAGCCGCTAGTTCAGTATCTGCTACACCACCCACCTTGGTGTCATCTGCAAATTTCACCAGTTTACTGTATATATTGGTGTCTATATCATTTATGTAAATTAGGAACAAAAGTGGTCCTAAAATTGAACCCTGCGGTACCCCACTATGAACGCAGGCCCACTGTGACATCGAGCCTCTTATAACTACTCGCTGCTTCCTATCCGTTAACCAGTTATCAATCCAAGTCGCTACAGTTCCTAAAATACCTGTCGCTTTGAGTTTAAGTGAGAGCCTCTTGTGGGGAACAACATCAAAAGCCTTTTGGAAATCTAAATAGATGACATCATAGGCCTTCTTATCATCAACTTCCTGAGTAGCTTCCTCAAAAAACTCCAACAGATTTGTTAAACAGGATCTACCTCTCCTAAATCCATGCTGGCTATCCCTCAAAATGTTATTTGAGTCCAGGTAATCTACCATTTTCTCTTTGATTATAGCCTCCATAACTTTACCAGTTATACAAGTTAGACTGATTGGCCTATAGTTTGACAAATTACTTCTATCCCCTTTTTTGAAAATGGGCGTTATGTTGGCATGCTTCCAATCAGAAGGTACCACACCTTCAGATAAGGATTTTTGAAACAGTAATGTTAAGGGTCGGCAAATAATATCCCTCATCTCTTTTAACACTATAGGTAAGATGCCATCAGGGCCCTGTGATTTATTTATTTTGAGCTTAGCTAGGCTTTGCAAAACATCAGTTTCAGTTATATATATATTAGTTATAGACGATGTTGCATTAGTAATAAGAACTGGTAAGTTACTAGTGTCCTCGACAGTGAATACCCGTGCAAAACTATCATTGAACTCATTTACTATGTCAATGTCGTTTTCAATTATAAGACCCTTACTATCCTGCAGATTAGTAATTTCAGCTTTTAGAGCTCTTTTAGAGTTAACATACTGGAAGAAACTTTTAACGTCATCCTTAGCCTCCAATGCGATCTTCCTTTCGACATTCCTTTTAGCTCGTCTAATGTCATTTTTTAATTCAGCCTGTAGATTTAGATACTCTTGCTTTATTATGTCATCATCAGTTATTTTCCATCTCTGGAACAAAGCCCTTTTCCTCCTTACTTTATACTTTATGTCCCTATTAAACCACCTAGGTTGCAATTTCCTAGATTTATTCTTGCTAGAAACAGGTATGAAGTCCTCTTGTACTTGCAATAATGTGCTTTTAAAAAATTCCCATGCCTCTTCAACAGTTTTGTTATTTAACTCCATCCAGTTCACAGTTTCTAGTTTTAATCTCATACAATTGAAGTTAGCCTTCCTAACATTATATATTTTTGATTTGGACTTTGCTCTTCGGGCACTAAACTTAACCTCAAATTTAACCATGTTATGATCGCTACTGTCAAGTGGTTCTAAAACATCTAATTTACCAATCCTGTCCTGGTTATTAGACAAAACAAGATCAAGAATGGCATCTCCCCTGGTAGGGGTGTTAACAAACTGAGTAAAAAAACAATCCTGTACTAATTCCACCATGTCAAGTTCATTTTCAGAAGAGCCAGCAACAATGTCCCACTGCATCCCCGGTAGATTAAAATCACCCATAACTACCACATCATTTTTATTGCTCATAATCCTAATATCACTGTATAACAATCTGCTTTCCTCAGCAGCTACATTGGGTGCTCTGTAACAAACACCGACAATTAGGCTATTTGAGTTTGTAGCATCTAATTTTACCCATATAGCTTCCGTACTTTTACTTATATCAGTAAGCTCCCTTGCCTGCAAGTTTTCCTTTACATATACTGCAACACCACCTCCCTTCTTACCTATACGATCTTTACGGAACAATGTGTAACCATCCATATTATATTCTTGTCCATCCTTATCACTCAACCACGTTTCAGTTATTGCTATAATATCATAAGAGTCCGATGAGATAAGAGCCTCTAAATCATGAATTTTATTCCTAATACTCCTGGCATTTAAATACAGACAACAAAGGGTAGGCCTATTACAGTGCCTACTTATAATATGAAGTTAAACATACCTTTACCTATCTTATCTTATCTTATGTTATCTTACGTTATGTGAAATGTCGCTATTTACATCTGACAGATAGCCCATCTCCACAGCCGTCTCCAGAACCCCAGGGATGTCACTCAGCTGGTCCAGCACATCACTAGGAAATTTGACCTCATCTTCATCAAGTCTCGGTCGCAGGGGCACCCTCATTATCCCCGTACGAATAGTGAGCCTCAGAGTTTCCATTCCTCTGTTGCTTGCAGATGTGAGCTGAGCTCATGAAGTCGTTCCAGAACTGCTGGCACCAGTAATGAGCATAGCACTTGGCATCATAGGTCATCTTATTGTAGTTGCTTATATCGTAATTATTGAATTTTTCCATTTTTTCAATAACAAGAGAAGGGGACAAAAACGGTGGTGTTGGACCCATGACCAGCTGAGATGAGGGGGCCTGCACCAGAACGTGAGGCAGAGGGGTGGGATGAACTACGGCTGGGGCTGAAGATGGTTCTGGAGCTGGGCTAACTGGTGAGGCTACGCATGGGGATGAAGGAGGGGAGTCCATAAAAAGAGATGGAGAAGGAGGTAAAACAAAAGAGGATGGGACTGGTGAGGGAACTAAGAAGGAAGTTGATGATAAGGCTGGTGAGTAGGGCTCAGGGTGCGACGTTGTTGGGACTCGATGCAGGATGGTAGCGATCCCACATGGGTTGAATCGAAGGGGTTACTGGAGAATAGCAGCTTTTGTAAGTTCTTGGTATATGGCCCCCTTCCGTCCTTTAGGTTTCCTCCTTCGTCCTGATAAAAGAATGACGGTACAATTATGCAAAATAAAGTGTAAAAATACAAGAGTCAAATCAATTGATGGCTGTTAGTGACAGACAGACAGCACACTTGGCAGTCAGTACTGCACATTGAGAAAAATACTGCCGTCTCATTGTCTCATTGGAGACAGGAAACGAATGCTTGGGAGACTTACGCGCTGGTCTCGGATTGGGCTGCCTGCATTTCCGTAGGGGTACTTCACCTATAAAAACACACCAGTCAGTGCACAGATTGCCTGATATGCAGAACAGCATTTACTATAGAGAATAGCAACGCTGGAAAGGTTCATGTGCACCAAGGCTAACAGCCCACTCAATCCAAATGCTGGCATCAGGAACTGACTATTCAATCAAATCATTTACTGTATATAAGTGAACTTTATTGTCATTCACACCATACAACAGTACAACAACGGAAGCATAGCTGAACAAAATTGCATACCTCCAGGCTCAATGTGCAGACATAAAAAGACAGGTGCACATAGTCAACATATGGATAACACAAAGAAAATTTCACTTCTTACACAGAAGTAATTAAGACTGTGTAAGACAGCATAAGGCAGCACAGGACAGACACTAAATATACAAACCAATATACATATATCTTGCGCCTTCCATAAATTCCATTATTTCTTTACTCTCAGGGTACCTAAAGTAAGAATTCTGCCTTTTCTGATTTACATTATGGGGACATATTCACCTGTTATCTTACTATTTCACAATGATTATCTGTGATGTTTAAACACATCACAGCAGCAGAATTTACCGATTCCATTATACAATACAGTAACCATGTGGATTAGAGCCCCGTATGTTTACCGTTTCATGGTAACAAACACGATCTATTACTCTAAGTAAAACTCCATCCATCCCTTATGAACATTTTATTTTTAAGTATTCCAAGACACACACTTCCAAAACAATATGATTGTCACAGAATACAAGACTCAACAACACCAGACAGCCCTATTCTGACTTTCATTCTTCAAGTGTTGAGTTACTCCGGCCATCGTTTTGCCATTCTTACCGGGGCTAATGGAACCAGGGTTGTTTTCTGGAGCAATCCACACAAGTTTCGGGGTGACAATGAAACAATTAAGACGGACCAATTAGTGCTGGGCTGTTTATCGGATATTTACGGAATATCGATATATTATCAAAACCAGATAAAGGAGGACACAATACAGTTTATATCGACATAATTTGGTCGTTTGTTAAAATCGGGCGCTATTAAAGACTTTGAATATAATTCCTTCCCCTTTTAGAAGTAACGCGAGAGCTGCGGTCCCGACGTTGTACAGACTCCCAGAATTCACAGCGAAAAGCGACCCATTCAGTTAGGATTCATGGGGGTTTGATGGAGGGCTTAATGCAATGGGACAGATAATATGTCACATGTGGTTTTCATTTAAAACTGAATATTTACCACACTTGAAGGAAATTTTCATGTATTGCTAATCTTCCTAAAAATACAGAGGTGGGTCTATGCACTTATGCCGATATTATGTTTTGTTTACCCATGTTTACAGTTTTATCCTTAACATAGCCTCCACGGGTTTGCTCTAAAGACATCTCATTTCATTTACACAATGACAATAAAGCTATCTTTATCTTATCTGAGAGTGGAAGAAGCAAAATGACGCAATGCTAACGTTAGCATTAGCAAACAGTTGCCTAGTAATCTTTGGAAGTAACACGTTACTATAATTCCACTACGTTTGGCTGTAAGGAGTAATATAGCTAAATACCCTTTCAAGTTAAATAACACAATTAACAGTACCGAAATTTAAATGGACTTGTTACTTTTGTCTTTCGTTAAAATATTAAGTTACAAATGCGTCCTGTTCCGCTAATTTCCGGTTTATGATCTAACGCCATCCGACCTTACTGACAATTTGTCAGTTGTATTGTTTCGCACTGTCACAGCTGCAACACTAAAATGATATAACTACCAGGCATTGGCATTGTCTCCGCGATCCTTGAAAATCCATCGTCAAAGCATCTCTGTTGCAGAAACATCGCTACCGAACATTGATTCGACATTCCCCCGATGTCTGCGCCATGTTTCTCAATAGCGAGGCGACGTTAATGTGCTCACTATGCTACCTATAGCCCACTGTTATTTTTCCTTATTTGGCTTTATAACCCACAACAGGTTTATAGTATATATGTATTCCTATAGGGTAGATGTGTTCTGTTAGCCCCACATGCAGGCATACTGTTTAAAAGCACATATATAGAAACAATCCATTACAACGTTTACTGTTTGATATTGACAACATGACAGAAACAGAAACACTAGGTTTAACATTTATGCTGAAGTGATTATAACACAGCAATACTGTCCGATAGTGGTGGGCGGATCGATCCAAATATCGATAATAATGTTGGTATTTATATTGATCAATACCAGTTTAATGAGATCGATACTTATAAGTTTCAATCTCTCTCCCGAATGCACCGCAGCTGTGTGTTCGCGCTGCTGCTCTCAATTGCTGCTCCCAGCTGTCACATGACTCAGCGGCGCCAGGCTAGCAAACAGGCGCGGGCGCACACACATACACACACACACTATAATATTTCTAATAAAGTATTTTAATAGTGGGTCGCTGAGCCATGCTCACAATAATTAACCCTCTGCAGCCTAGGGGTAGGAAACACACTTTCACTGACTGGGGCATGGTCACACATTTCTTCAAATATCATAAACTTAATTCATGACAAATAAATTATTTCTTATATATTTGGTTTGGCAACAAACTCATCTTAATCTTAGTGTACTTTGTAAATATGTCAAATTTATGTGAAGTTTGTAATTTGACATTCAAAGTAAAGACATTGCAAAATGCAGTTTGGAACACTTGCAGAAACATTATAAAAGTACATAGTAAGCAATGCTGGCTACATGAAGATGACTAAATGGTGTAGTTGCAACATTCATTTGGATAAATAAATAAGAAAAGCCTAACTCATGTAACTATTTCTGGCTCCTTTCATTGAATATGTAGCAACTTTAATGTGTATGAATGAACCATTGTCACCTGGCCACGTCCCTACCCCCCTTTTATGGCGCTGATGGGGACGTACAGTATCTGGATCGCGTTTCACCATTGCGCTGTTAATCAAATTACCATGCGAATGCGATTTGAATACGCGCTACACGCCCCCGATGCAGGTAAAACAAAGTAAGGTGACATGGTTTACTTTTTTGCCGATTCAACCTAATTTAAAAAACTTTAATACTTCCGTCAATGGATGTTTTGAAAAGAAGACAGATTACGGATTTTTCATGATTCTACATTAAGATTTGTGGGATTCAATAGAATTATAAAGAACATACAATGAATAGAGGAAAAGGAGAATATAGCTTAAAGCAGGGCATGATGAAAGGAGGGGGTTGATTCTAAAATAATACAACTAACAGAAATCAGGAACTGACAGTGTGCGAGCAGGGCAGGGTGACCTCGTCCCAGACAGTTGGAAAAGAGGAACAGATGCTTATTTTAACTTTTGCTTAACAAAAGGGGGCTGCAAAAATGCTGACACAATAAGATGCTGGGAGGGGGAACATGTGCTAACTGACAAACAGAAGCAAATGTAAAAACATGTTGATGTCACGTAGCTGGGAAAATACCAAAAGAGGGGGGAACACGTACCCGGAGGGCTATAAAAAGACAGCCGATAACTATTGTTCGAGCTTCTTACTGTACATGCTGAATGTATGTCAGATAGTCGCTCCCTGATTGTAATCAGTCAGAGAATAAACTGGTGACTTGCAACTACTCCTCGTCTCAGCTGTGAATCTCTTCTCATCCACGGACCCGGTGGAGATTACTTACTCCAACAGATTTCAGCGAGATATAAACTGAAATAGACGCGAAAAGTACGTTGCATCGCCGACGATGCACTCGACCCCAGAGGGTAAAACAGCAGGGATAGTTCGGGGTTTAATCATCAGATGCATGCGTTTATTACAATTGCACTACTACAACCCACACACCGGCACTGCTCACCGTGCACGTCGCCCCGTTTATTCCTCATACACACGGTGGGCGCACGCACACATACACACACACTACACACAACAATAAACATTAACCACTATACATGACATAACACACAGCACATTTATAATCACACAAGCGATTACTTATAACTATTTATAAGCTATCATCAGTCCAAGGAGTGACGCCGATGTTTCCGTTCTGCCTTATTTGCTGTAACTGTAGTTCCGCTTTTTGCCAGCAGGCTGCGCACAGACAGCGTTTCTGTGGGCTGCACATGGTATGTAGTTAGATTAGTATTTCATAACTGCACTGCAGGACATTGCGTAAAATCATTTTCTGCAGTAAGTATTGGAGTGTTTATAAATGATCTTTTAAATAATAATAATAATAATAAATCAGTTTCTCACAAACACCTCCATTCATGACTGACTGAAATATCAAGGATGAAAGTGATTAGGATCAGCTCAGAGAGCCCATGCCGAGCTGTTGCTAAAGTAGCAGCAGTCAACTTTAAACCAATGTTAAACAAATACTAGTCTGAAAACAATCAGTCATTAAAATTAATCAGCTTGCTAAGTTGTGTTTCCTTTAATAATATAAATGTTATAGAAAAATGGAAACCCCACGCTCTCCGCGAATATTAATCACCAAGATTTATAAAAACCGCAACTGTACTGAAAAATAACGTTGCTTATGAATGTTGGCAAGTAAAAAGTATTTGTACTTTGTGATCAAGTGCCATTCTTGGCACATCACACAACGACGAAATGTGTCCTCTGCATTTTAACCCATATATGACATATTAGTGGGCGGCTATATTATTTAGCTTCATTCTTAAAATAATAATACTAATACCAATAATAATAATAACAAAACCAAATATCCTGTAAATTTTAGAATGTGAAATGGTCGGCTAAGTTGACCTCGAACGGTTCTGCGTACTCATTGTTTTTTTTTTTTTTTTTTTCGTTTCTTGTTTTAAGAAACTGAAGCCACCCAATCAGCGTGCCAATGGAGTGACGTCAAGCGAAGGTTCATTGAGATTCTAGAATTTATAGTTATTGCTACGTATATCTGGAAGCAGAAGCTGTAATTTTTTTTATTTCTCTCAGTCTTGATTTGGGCTTGGTTGGTGATTACTGTTCCTGTTCAATTCCTTTAAATAACTTCGGCAATGGCTCCTTTCAGTCGCTTGCGTAGTTTTCTACGCACTTGTCTGAGAAGCTTGAAGCGTTCCAACTTTCGTGTGGGCAAATCCACTGCACCATGCTCAAGTGTTGCAACGGGGGTTGCTATAAATGGCAACGCCCCTGCAACGGTCGGGAGTGGCATCCACCTCCCCAGTGGACACGGGGATCACGGGGATCAGTGGGCGGCAGTTTGGGAGAAAATTACAGCCCTCGAAGACGAGGTGGGCCGTTTACGGTCCGAGATCTCCCAGCTTGCCGGTGCCCTGACTCACCCAAATATGCCCCGGAGCAGTTCGGAGACCACTCTTATAGTCCCCACTTCAGCTCCAAGCTGTTTCCCGCCCCCTCCTCCTCCTCCACCGCCTCCTCCTCCACCGCCGCCTCCTCCTCCTCCGCCTGCTAATATCCAGGGCCCGAAGCAGAAGAGGAGTCATCCTCAGGGAAGTGGCACAGGACCCACCAATGGCCCCAGCGTGGTGGATGTTCTGGCGGAGCTGCCGCACATTAAACTGCGCCCAGTGCAGAGGTCGCCAGGTGGGACGCCAGTGACCAGGAGGGGACCGACGCAGGGGACGCCCATGCCCTCAGAGGACTTTGCTGCCATTTTAGCAGAAGCACTTAAGAAAAAGTTTAAGCATCAGAACCACTCTGATGAGTAAGAGCAGCAGTCCTCTGAGGCCTTTAACACTAGGTTTGCTAAACCTACGCAAATCTACGTAAAATCCCCTCGGCCCGACCGGAATGGAACTCCGTAACCGATTCATGCTGCAAAAGGCAATGGAAGCAGAGAGGGAAGCTTTTGCAGCTGCTGCATCATTTGCTGCTGCTGTGCCAGGAACTGTTCAGACAACTCAGTGCCAGGTACAAGAGAGCTGCAACAGGAATCGCAGCAGATATCTCTGCGCAAAGTGTTGCAAATTCACCTGCGCCAAATGCAGGCACGGAGGTTACTGGGTCTGCAAACGCTGCAAACACTGACTATGAAACCACTGAGATGATGAAGAGGAACTGAGGGACTGAGAATTTTTTTTTACTTCTTTTATTATTATTATTATTATTATTGATTCTGTTTTCAGTCTATTTTTGACAAATAAAACACTTGTGTTTCTATATTTTGTGAAATTGTGTCTTTCATATTTGTGGGTCAGTCAGAGTGTGGGATATTTTGTATAGATATGGCAAGCTTGCCAGCAGCAGTGGCGGTAAAGAAATGCAAATGTAGCAGGGTTCACAGGTAACTAGTGTTTTTGCACAACAAAAGCAGGAGGACAATGGAGCTAATGGCCTCTCCACCCGAGGTCGGGCCGAGGGAATTCTCACCAGAAAATAAAAAGCTCAGTAAACCTAGTGTTAAACCTTTTTTACTTAAACTTTTTTTACTTAAATTTTTTATACTTATAACATTTTTATACTTATAACATTTTTATACTTATATCATTTTTATACTTAAGATTTTTATACTTATATACTTTATATACTTAAACTTTATATACTTATACTTTGTGTACTGATTCTATATACTTATTAATAAATAATATATTTATATCACTATTATTTTTAAAAGAGTTGCTGATTTTGTAATACTGCTGCAGCATTCTCCACATGCTAATCACTGCCCCACATCGAATTGGCACTTTGATCAGCCACGAATCACTTCACTACCCCCTGTTGAATGTTGCATCGTATGTTGTTAGATATTTCGTAGTAGTAAGTACTTCATTATTAGGCTGCACAATATTGGAAAAGATGTATTTCTGCAATGAGTATTGCAGTATTTATTTAAATTGAAAATGCTTAAAACAAACCAATTTCTCACAAACACATCTATTCATGAGTGATTTAAACGGCAAGGATGAAAATGATTAGGATTACCTCTTATGATTAGCTCTTGCCAAAATAGGGCTTGTAAACTTTTGTGGTACTCAGAATTAACCCAAACAACTATGACTCTATAATCCTCTATAATCACTCTCACTCTGTCACACTTGAATCAAACTCCAGACCTCGCATGTAATGAGCAAAGTTTTCTTCTTTATTCAGCAATCCAGCATAGTGTTCCAGCCACACTCGAGTACAATGCGCAATGCACCCCGCACCCAGAAATCAGCAGGTTAATATACTATAAGACGGATTCCTCTATATGGACTTCTAAGTCCTGATTGGTTACCAAACATCTGCAAACCAGGTTTCGAACATACAACAAACATAATACGCCACCTCTATTGGTCTACTTCAAGGATGTTCAACTTCCAATCCTCGTTAGGCCTAGGCCTCCTATGAGTCCCACACATAAGCCTGTCTATCCAGCCTAGGAAGGAGGGCAAAAACCCTAAACATTAGGGAAATTCCACTCCCAACCCAGCAAAAAGGTGCAACCCCCCCTTCGGTGTCCATGGCTGGCATGACTCACAACGCTATCAGTAAGGGAAACCCCAACCCTATATTACCTAAATAAAGACTTCAGCGTAAACATATACAACCCTTATGGGTACATAACTTGCTTGTGTGTTCAAATGCTACCATACAACAAACTGCGTCTAGCATAGTACAGCAGCTACATTTACCCTCCTGCAGGTCCCCTTTCTCCCCCCGGCGATGTTCCCTTCAGCCCAGTTCTACAAGGTCTGTGGCCTGCAAAGCTGGTTCCGTGCAGGTGGCTGCGAGGCAAGGACACACGGCACCATCCCCAAAACAACAAAACCTGAGACACAAGAACAATCCTACAATGCCTCCCAACCCTGGCCTACCATCACTTTAAATTTCCCTTCCACACTTTGAACTAATGTTAAACATATACTACATAATCCTGAAAAGGAGTGGTCA
Source organism: Paramormyrops kingsleyae (assembly GCF_048594095.1). Taxonomy (NCBI): domain Eukaryota; kingdom Metazoa; phylum Chordata; class Actinopteri; order Osteoglossiformes; family Mormyridae; genus Paramormyrops; species Paramormyrops kingsleyae. The sequence goes on from NW_027325993.1 coordinate 60,342, forward strand.
CTAAAATTAAACAGCGAAGAGAAAGCGAAGAACAGTGAGAGGACACCACTGTTTATGGTGTCCTCATCGACCCTTCGCTTGACCCTCTATAGCACAGGTGTCAAACTCCAGTCCTGGAGGGCCGGAGCCCTGCACATTTTTGGGTTTCCCCTCATTTAACACACCTGATTCAACTCCTTGTGCTAATTACCACACAGCTCTTGAGCTGAATCATTTGTGGTGGAACAGGGAAAGAACTAAGCTACACAGGGCTCTGGCCCCCCAGGACTGGAGTTTGACACCCCTGCTCTATAGTCTGCCTACAGAACCAACAGACCTGTGGACGATGCAGTTAACACTGGACTCCATTTCTTACTCCGACACTTGGAGTGCCCTGAGGCATATGTTAGGATTCTGTTTGTGGACTTTAGCTTTGCATTTAATACTATTCTATCGGAGCTAATGCGGACTGAACTCTCACAACTGTCTGTGCCTGATCCAAAATAACATATTATAACCACGATGGCCCAGTTTTACGCTACAATCATTGAGTCCATCCTCACCTGCTCCATCACAGCCTGGTTTGGATCAGCCACTGAACGAGACAAGGCCAGACTGCAACACATCATCCACTCAGCAGAGCGAATAATCGGCAGTAACCTGCCTACCCTCCAGACACTTTACATCACCAGAACCAGGAAACGGGCATACAAAATCTTTGAGGACCCATCTCACCCTGCTCACCACATCTTTCAAGCCTTACCCTCCATGAGAAGACTCATGGCAATCAGAACCAAGACCACAAGACACGCCAAGAGCTTCTAAGTTCCTTAGTCCCTCAGGTAGTCTCTCTCATTAACCAAACCAGTCTCTGAATGGACGTTCAATTAATCGTCAGCTGCAGTGAAGTATCCACCAGCATAACCAGTGAACAACTGATAAACTTCCTCTATGATTATATTCTGCACTCTTGCACATTATGCACACATACTGCAAACTCTGTATACATATTGCACTCTTGCACATATAGTTGACTTGGCTGCTAATTAATAACGGCACCATTTAAGAGCCCTTTAAATTATTATGCCATTTATGTAGTTTATATTCATACTACAATTATTACTATGTACACACATATATAAATATCATAATACCATCATCACTGCCATTTATAAAATTAATTATCATGTAATTATCATATTACCTAATTGCCAATCTATTGTTTATTACCTTTCTGCATATGTCTTTGCTAAACGTGGTATGTTCTTTGTAATGTCATGTAAAAGCACCACCAAGGCAAATTCCTTGTATGGAAACATATCTGGATTCCGATTCTACATCCTTCATCAGTACTAGAAAACTTCCATCCAGCGTTGCATTTCACTTTGACGCTGTCGCTTTTGAAACACTTTTTCTGTGATCTAGCTCTTGTTTTGGTCGCCGGCTATCATCCAACAAAAGGTTCATTTCAGCTCTCCTAATCTGACATAAACCACACTCACAAACACTTTCGGGTTACTGTGCCACCGGGAAGGGATGGACTCCGGTCAGGATGGGTTTCCAGCATTTCCTATCCTGGCTGTTCTCTTTAGGGACAAACACAGGAATGGAGTCTACCCAGCTGGAAATTGTACGTTCCCTGTACGTTCAGAGAACGTACCCATTGGTGTAAAGGACGTCGCTGTGTAACCTTCCCAGAATGTTCCCGGGATGTCACGATGTGGAGTTCTTTAGACGTTCGGGGAACATCATTTTGGGAAAATTCGGGGAACTTTCAGGACGTGTTGGTAACGTTTCGGGTCCTATGTGGTCTTTTCATCACTTTCCCAGGATTTTTATAGATCTTGAGTGACAATTACAATAACCTTTAGGGGACCTACCTGGAATGTTATTTTTTAGTCCTTGCACCACCTTCTCAAAGCTAGGGCTGTACGATCACATCACCATATGTGATCTTTCCACGAGTAATACTGAGATTTTTATGCAACAGAAAAGGAGAGATTACCCAAAATAACCTGTAATGAAATAGGACTTGTTATTATCTACCAATTAACATAGTGTGACAAATAGGTTAGTGGTGTTACCCCGAGCTGCAACAACAGACACAAAACAGTACCTAATCCAATGAGTAATATTGTGCATGCGCACATCGCAATGATGCGGAGGTGGATTTTTCGTACAGCACAACTCAGATCGTTTGCAGAACTTTAGTAACATTACAGGGACTTTTGCACAACATTTAGGTGACTTAAAGTTTAATATATGCAATACCAAAACGTGTTTACACTATAAAACAATTATATCCAATGCATTTCAGTTCTTATTATTTCTTTTATTGTTCATAATTCGAGTGAGAGAGAGAGAGAGAGAGAGAGAGAGAGAGAGATGTTTTGGTTTTGGACCAAAAATGACTCAGATTATGTAAAACAATTATTTAAACAAATTATTTACATGAAACAATTACTTCAGTCACTGTAGTAACATCTAAAATGTTCTTTTCTCAAACTGAGCTGAAACCATCCAAAAACACTATCAATAAAAAAGAAAGAAACGTTTGAGAGAAAACTCCGTCACTGTCTTCAATTTGATATCGTGTAGATGGCCCAGGTTCTTCTTCCGCTGCCTGAAAATCATAAATAACAATATTTCCCAGTCACTTCGTTTACTTTTTAATTGCTTTTGATTACCCTTAGGTGTACAGGCTATGAGGTAACTTAGCATATTAACCAAATGTGTTTGCCATGTAAAGTGTGGAAATATAAGACAAAACTGAGATTATTAGTGGTTAGACTATGAGTAGGTGTCCATGAATTTGTGACAGAAACAAAGGTTTAATAGAGAGACAAGGTGAAGGGTAATTAAAGTAACCAGTTACACTAATATCTTGGATGTCCTCCTGTGTTGCCATAAAATGTTACAGCACCTTTGTCACGACCGGGTGACGGGCGAGCGAGTGGGATGTGGAAAAGCAGGAGCAGGGAGACCGCAATCCAAGGGCAACGGGGTTTATTATGGAGAACAAGCAGACAGGGGAGCACTCGGTTAACAACGTCAATGACAGACCTGGGGAAACAGACTCGAACGCGGACTGAAACACACAAGACAAGCCGAAATAACAGGAAATAGGTGATCACAATCAGGGTAGTGCACGTGAGTAATGAGGGGACGTGGCACACACGAGGATCGGACGAGCTGGGCGTGACGACCTTGGCTTGTCCGATTTAAGTGAACAGGTACTACGAATTTAAAAATGGCATCAATGTGCAGTGCAGTTTTAAGTGTTAACTGCTCCGAAGAAAAACAAAAAAAACTTACAGGTATTGGGTGGATCTTTGCACGGTGAGGTGCGTGTTTTAGGGTATCCCCTATATAATTTTCAATGTCCTTCTCGCTAACCCTCGGAAATTGTGCAGCACAAGCTCCTAGAAAAAATGCAGTATTTAATAAATATTAAACAATGGGTCTATGCAATGTAATGGACATTTTGTGAAATCTAACCGTTTAACATACTAGGTAATTTAAAACAACATGGTGGAGTGCTGTTCCCAAGAAGGACAGCTTTCCTTTTCGGCCTTTCAGGCTGTAACTGTGACCAGACCTCGTTTGTAGCCATCTTTCTGAGGGTTCTCCTCACAACGTCCCCAATGCTGCAGCCTCCCATCAGACTAAAAAAACGGATCTATACAACATATGAAGATAAATACTTAAAAACAATTCTTAGTGTTGCAATTAGACAAACCCTTTTAAACAGCAATATAGCATATCAACATTCCATCTTTTGTTTTTGTTCTGGGCCCTCCAACTGCAATTTGAATCCCTCAAGCTCTTGCACTGTCCTGCAGGGCTTCTCAAAACACATGTTCTCCATGGACGCCGGGCCAGGGGGATTTTTTTGAATGGTCTGGACCAGGTGTTCAATACTGTTTCCAGTGTCTGCCTGCATCCTTTCAATGGCCATCATGATTCTTTCATGGATGGGGTCTAGGGGGCTTAACAGGGTTGCCAACTAACGCATCTGGCGTGACACTTAAGGCCAATTGATGCTTCACTTTTCCGTGTTCGTTTTCAGATGCGGACAAGGGGACGTCACGTAAATTTCACAATTTCTCGCGTTCGATTTTTACAATCTTATCCTAATTTTATCATATCCTATGTTATCTAATGTTATACAACCTATCCTATCCTTATTATATATTATTTTATGCTTATCGTAAGCTATCCTAATTTTATCGTATCCTATGTTATGTTATATAATGTTATCTTAACCTTATCTCTACTTATCATTATCTTAATCTTATCCTTTATCTTATACAATCTTATCTTAAACTTCTTCTTTTAACCTATCCTATCTTGATTTTATGGTATCCTATGTTATGCAATTGTTTCTTTTTTTTGTCAATGTATTTTTTATTGGTTTTTTCAGACATACAAAAACCCCCCACAGGTACAAGCATTAAGACAAATAAACATAACACCACAAGACAAAAAAAAAAAAAAAAAAAGTAGTCACTCAGTTACTTTGTACACATCACACATTATCGAGAGTCAAGGTGCATTGTCAGCTGTTCTATATGAGAAATAAAAGGATGTCATACCATATCAAACTTTCCTACTGATCCATGCAATGCATATCTAATCTTTTCAATCTTAAGGAAAAACATGACATCACATATCCATCTAACAAAGGAGGGGGGGTTTCTCATTTTTCCAATTTAAAAGAATGAGTCGCCGAGCCAAAAGGGAGGAGTAGGCTATACAATTTAATTGTGTCTTTCGTAATGGGAGATCATTCAATGGTACGCCAAAAAGTCCGATAAAAGGACAAAGGTCAAAGGTTACCCCCGAAATCACAGAATACACCTCAAATATTGAAGACCAGAATGCAGTCATACTTGGACATGACCAAAAAGTGTGAAAGAGAGTAGCAGGTGCTTGTCTACATCTGTCACAAATAGGATTAACCCCCGGGTAAATCTTGGATAACTTAACCCCAGACATGTGAAGTCTATGTACAATCTTGAACTGAATGAGGCAGTGCCTCGCACAAATAGAGGAGGAGTGGATTCTTTGAAGTATGTTAGACCATTGACCATCATTAATAGTTGTACCCATATCCTTCTTTTACTATTGTCAGTGAAGAACCTTCCATGTCAAATATATTTGTGTACAGCTTTGAGACGGTTCCCCTAAGCTCTGGCTGACTTTCTATGATTGAATCAAGAAATGATGTCTGAGGTAGTGAAGGAAAATGACTGACGTTATTCTGTGTGAAATGTCTAACTTGTAGGTATCTGAAAAAGTGATTTGCTGGCAGAGCAAACTCCTGTCTAACCTGATCAAATGACATGAAGACGCCATCCTTATATAACATCTTAATATTCAACGCTCCATTTTTAAACCATTGTCTGAATGCATTATCTAATAGAGAAGCTGGAAATAGCAGGTTGGCCATGACAGGGGCGTAAACAGACATGGAGGCTAGGCCATAATGTTTACGAAACTGAGACCAGATCCTTAGTGCAGGGCTTAAAGTATTCCGGCACCGTGCCGGATCTCCGGCGTGCGGCCGTGAGGGAAAAAAATAATAATATTTTAGAGCCTGCGCATGCGGTTTAATATTTTCGAGCCAATTTATTTCACCTACCAATCATATGAGAGGAACGCAGCTTTAACTAACGTTACAAGCCTATCAGAAGCAGAGAAGGGCGGGTCCTTGCAACACGGTATGATTGACACCCATACGTCAATGTCACGTTAGCGTTGTCGGAGAAAAAAAAATGGAGCGCAAGTTTATGAAGCCTGGGGATGATGTCCTAGCAATAGATAAAGGACTCAAAAATAAATGGTGCTGGGTGTGGATTGAAGAAAGTAGAAATGGCGAGCCTTTTGGCAGTTGGTGCAAGAAACTGAGAGAGCCCGGGGCTTGTTTCTGCACGATTTGCTGGAGGAAGCTACTGTATGCCAGCAGCGGTAAGAAAGTGCTTGCTTGTCATGATTTAGACTCCGGTCATAGAGCCGCTGCCCGTGCACTCAAACTTACCACGACGTTGCCGGGAGCAACTGTTACAGCTGACACACCGTTGTCTATGACTGACCGTGTCTGCGATTTAAAAATACGTTTGTGCACATTTATAGCAGAACATGATTTGGCATTCAGAATTTCGCATCCACTGGTCACCCTGTGTAAAAAACTGGCAGAAGACAAAAAAGCGTTAACTAGCCTGTCGGTTTCAAATCAACATGCGAGTTACATGAACACTCATGGAATTGCATTACAGTTCAAAAAATGTTTGTCTGAGAAGCTAAAAAAATGCATGTTCTCACTCAATGTTGATGAAGCAACAACCTTGAATATGGATAAAACACTCAATGTGCTTGTTCGCTTTTTTGATAATGAAAGCAACAGAGTAATAACACAACATCTGGCAAGCAGAAAAGTCAACATTGCAAATGCCCCAAACCTTATGCTGGAACTTAAAGATGTCATGCAGACTTATGGTCTTGAGTGGAGACAAGTTACCAGCATCCTCCTTGACAACTGTGCAGTCATGAGAGGAAAAAAGTCTGGCCTTGAAACTCAAGCAAGGAAGGCGAACCCATACCTCCTTGATGTATCTGGAGACACCGTGCACATGGTTTCCAATGCTGCCAAGGCCCTCATGAGTCCGTTCAGCACAGAAGAGGAAAATTTCTGCTCCGATGTCTATTATGATATTGAGAAGTCACCAAAACAGAAGGAGATTTTCTCAGACTTTCAGAGTCTGCTCCATCTTCCTTCCAAGAGCTTGATAAGACCTATTAGCAACAGATTTCTTCAGATGCTGGAGGTGTGCACCAGGCTGAATGAACTCATGGATGTACTGGTGGTGCATTATTACTATGTGCTGGATTGATTGATTGATTGATTCCCTTTATTGCTGTTGCAATTCACCATGTCACTAGTCACAAGTACCAGCGAAAAGCAGGCCATCAACCCGACCATACATACACAAACATTATAGGGGGGCAGACAGGTCAGGAAGACAGGGGACTGTAGGAAAACTCAGAGAAACAGATTACGTGAGGAGAGTGGAGGTGAATAAAAAAAACAGCCCCCAGACTGTACTCCAGTAGGAAGTACAACATAGGAACAGAAAAAAAACACCTCAGCAATAAGCACATAGTCACCACATCTCACAACACTAAAGTCGAGACTTGCAACAGGGTAGGGAAGGGAATCCAAATGAAGAACACAAATACAGGTAATGCTAATCATTTTGTAGTATAAATTAAGTATTTTTTAATGTGCTGTCTCTGCAGTTAACCATTTTTATTGTATTATATTGCATGTAGAGTGATGTGCTAGTTTAGAGTGTTGTTAGGTTTTATGTAGGAATAAGCAATGAAAATAGCCACAGTGGTGTGTGTGTGTGTGTTTGTGTGATACAGAAGGCTTCTTAATGAATTGCTGACGAGATATGCACTAACAGTTGAGGAAAAGACCAGAGTAGAAATTCTTCAACAAGAACAAGCCACAACATCCCGAATGGGAACACAAGCCAACCTTGACCGGAAGGCACGAATCTCTGTGCTCTTTACAGAGTTTGACCGATTCAAAGTCATGGTCGACATGTTCAGAGGTATCTTGTAGCAGGCTAACTTGTGTAGGCAAAAACTTTAGGCTAAATGTAATGAAAGTTAATAACAGTTGTTGTTTTTTACAAAGGGAACAGCCAGGTCTCTACTACAGCAATCATAACCAGCTTTAGAAGTTATGCAGAGTTATATAGAAGTGTTCAAATAAACAGCAGTTTATTGTTAAAAAAAAGTGAATAAAGTGAAATTATTTTTAATCAGTATGTTATTTCCATATTTCAAATGTAATGGAAAGATTAGACATTCAATTCCAAGGCAAAAAATGTAAAATACTTTATTAAGTGTGCATTTTTTTTTACAGGAAATGAAGAGAAGGAATATTTATCTTAAGAAAAAAATATAGCAGTGTTGTGAATTTTTTCTTTTCTCTTCAGCCACAAACATTCACATACACTTAAAACATTTTAAAGATTTAACTGATGATAACATCTGATTATGATCTGATTAACATCTGACAAAAACAATGATTATGCACCAAAATATTACTTCAGTAATTTAAAGTTAAGTTAAATCTTGAAAAATGTGTTAAGTTTATGTCAAGTGTTTGAAAAATCTCAACATTGCAATTTTTTTTTTTTTTTTTGGGAACAGATTCATATTCCATTTCCTTTGCTTCCAGTAAAAAAAACTGCAGACCTGGTCAAATTCGTTAATAATTTGATTTGGAGTAATTTTTCCATTACATCTGATATATGGAAATAAAAGCTATTAAAAGTATTTATACTTTATTCACTTTTTTAAAATGCACTGCTATTTATTTGAACTGTATGCAACTTGTCTTTAATTCTGTTTTCTTGTTGGGTTTTTTTTACGCATGTGAAAATGTCAAATAAAATTTTTTTTTTTTTAATGTTTGCAGGCATACTTTCAACATTTCAGGGATTTTTGAAAAAAATGCAACATGAAAAACCAATGGCGCACTTGCTGCACGTGGAGATGGTGGCCCTAGTTCGAGAGCTCCTCAGCAAATTTATGAAGCCGGAAGCCATCCCACTGAGTGCAAAGGATATCATCAAGGTTGATGTCCGGAGTAAAGATTTGCAACTTTAAGACAAAAGGTTGTCTGTTGGAAGATACTGCTACTCTGCACTAAACAAGGCCCGTGTGGAGAGGCTGATATGGGTGAGAAACATTTACAACTCTCTCAGAGAAGGGTACATGAAGTCATCAGAGTTCCTTCTCAAAGACCTTCCTCTGGACAACAAGATAATCACCTCACTTTCTGCACTCACTCCCTCTCTGATTCAAGATGACTCCATCTGTGGGGCTTTTATCACATTAGGAGAGGCCTTGCCTAATGTGGTCGCACCAGAAGAGATTGGTCAGGTGGAGGAAGAGATACGGGCGTACCAAATAGAGGTGGACCTGGTAACGTGTGCCCAGAACTACATTGAAGAAGAAGGCCGAGTTGATGTAGATTGGTGGAGCAGAGTTGTATCCATGAAAAATCCAGAGAGAGGTGTGCGATTTCCCATTCTGGGTCAGCTGGTCAAAGCACTACTTAGCATTTTCACAGGCCCCCTGGTTGAGGGATCATTTAATCTCATGGGTGATATTCTTGAAGCAGACAGATGCTCCATGAATGTGGAAACTTATGAGAGCCTTGCAATTGTAAAATCCACGATTAAAGCAAGGGAGTGGACAGCATCGACAATGACAATAGACCAGCCATTAAGGTGGTCTTGCCTGTCATCGTATCAAACATATCAAAAACATCTGCAGAAAAAGAAAGAGGCACAACAGGCACAAAAGAAGAAAAGGGTGAATGAGGCAGCAAGGATTCGGCCATCACAGATGGCAAACAAACTCATACGGCAGGCCAGGAATATCGCTGGATCAGCCAAAGCCTCCTCTAGACGAGTCAAACACTCATCCTCGTCCACTGGACCATCCAGACCTTTTTCAACCTCCTCTGGACCAGCCAGACCCTCACCAACCTCCACTGGACCATCCAGACCCTCACCAACCTCCACTGGACCATCCAGACCTTTTTCAACCTCCTCTGGACCAGCCAGACCCTCAGCCTCCTCCTCTGGACCATTCAGACCATTTTCAACTTCCAATGGACCAGCCAAACTCTTTCTCTCTCCCTCTGGACCAGCCAAAGCCTCATCTTCATCCTCTGGACCAGCCAAAGCCTCATCTTCATCCTCAGGACCAGCCAAAGCATCATCTTCATCCTCTGGACCAGCCAAAGCCTCATCCTTATCTTCTGGACCAGACTCTTCTGGACTAGCCAAACTCTTTCTCCCTCCCTCTGGACCAGCCAAAGCCTCATCCTCATCATCTGGACCAGCCGAAGCCTCATCCTCCTCCACTGTACCAGCTCCATCTTCTGGTCCAAATGTCTTAAAAAGAAAGAGTTTGCAGGACTTTGCTTACAACCCAGAAAAAAAGAAAAAATAAGTGATAATGGCCTTGATTTCACTTCTAATCTTCAGTTTAGCAGGTCAGTTCTTTAGCACTTTGAGCACTTGTTATTTATGCACTTTAAGCACTTGCTATTGTTTAGCAGTTTTTTTTGTACTTTATTTTTGTTATTATTGTCAATATTTGAAGTAAGTCCTTCAAATAAAAAAGTCCCCCCCAAAAAAAAGTTCAACTGTAATGAAAAATAACGTTGCTTATGAATGTTGGCAAGTAAAAAAGTATTTGTACTTTGTGATCAAGTGCCATTCTTGGCACATCACACAACGACGAAATGCGTCCTCTGCATTTTAACCCATATGTGATATATTAGCTATATTATTTAGCTTCATTCTTAAAATAATAATACTAATACCAATAATAATAATAACAAAACCAAATGTAGCCAGGTCTATAAAGCTACCATAAGGCTTTGAAGCTATTATAGAGCGTAATTTGTAAAGAGGGAGACATGAACCTTACAATAAGTTGTGTATACCAAAGTGGGCAGCTGTCTCTTTAAGACGTTCCTGAGTGCCGAAAGGTAGGGTGGGAGTTTTTTTTTTCCGGCGGGTTTTTCTAGACGGAGGAAGGCGGGTAAAGAGAGCGGAAAGAGGAGTGAACGGCAACTTAGGGAAATAAACGTATATATCTACATATATATATTTGTGTAGATGTCAACGTTTAGAGCACTGTTTATTTTTTTTGGCCTAAGCATACAATTGCAGCAATTAGTGGATAGAAAGATTTTGGTGCAAGTGCTCTCTTTTGGATATCCTGGTAGGTCAATTTACCTGTTTGAAAATATAGATATAGGGATCATTAGTGTGAAGGAAAAACAGTCAGGATATGAATGCGAACCTTTGCTGATTGTGTGGTTGATTATTTTCTTTACTAATGTATCATTTTTTGTAGTTGTATGTAAAATGCTAAAGCTACCTATAAGGCTACTTGCTAATTGATCGGAATACGTTGACTGTGATATGGTGTTATTCAGTTTAGCCACCCTGTTAGTACCATTGCAGGTTGAAATGTTTATAATGTGCATATATAAGTATATACATGTATATGTGTATATTAATGTTATTCAGGAAATCTGTGTATGGCCTAATGTGAATCTGAGATTGCGCTGTATGTTAATGGATGATGGAAAAATATATAATTTTGTGTGATGTTTAAGTAAGACATCTAACTCTCTGTACTTTGTGTGCAGACTGTTTTTTTTGGATTTGATTCCGTTCCGAATTCAGTATTTTTTCGGCCAAGGAAGATCGCTTGTTTCACAGAGTCGCTCCCTCTGCGTTGAACTGCGCAATGTAACAAGTTTTTTGCAACTGGAGATTTTTTTCTTTCCCAGCGCTTTGTGAAGAAATCCTCAAGTGTTGCAACGGCATCCACCTCCCCAGTGGACACGGGGATCTCCACCATGCTGCTGTTGCAGCAGAGGCAGGGTCCGAGTGGGCGGCAGTTTGGAAAAAGATTGCAGCCCTCGAAGACAAGGTTCCGGTCCGAGATCTCCATGCTTGCTGGTGCCCTGACTGACCCATATATATCCCGGAGTAGTTCGGAGACCACTGGGACTCCTTTTGTAGTCCCCACTTCAGCTCCAAGCTGTTTCCCGCCCCCTCCTCCTCATCCTCCACCGCCACCTCGTCCTCCTCCACCTGCTAGTATCCAGGGCCCCAAGCAGAGTCATCATCAGGGAAGTGGCGCAGGACCCACCAAAGGCCCCAACATGGTGGATGTCCTGGCGGAGCTGCCCCGCATTAAACTGCACCCGGTGCTGAGATCGCCAGGTGGGACGCCAGTGCCAAGGAGGGGCTGACACAGGGGACGCCCATGGCCTCAAGAGGACATTACTTCCATCTTATCAAAGGCTCTGGCGGGTGTGGGCGGCCTCCTCTCTTGGGCCGCGGGCCGGGTGGTGCTTGGCTCTGCTGCGCCGTGGTGGGGCCCTGGCGGGCAGTCCGGGGGATCTTGGGACACTGGGGGCCTTCTAGGCGGATTGGGGGGTTCGGTTTGGGCTGGGCGGGGGGGCTCGCCGCCCGTCCTCCCTCTGCGGGCCTCCCTGTACGGGGGTTGGCGCCCCTTTAGTCCCTCGCGGGCTGCTTCCTGGGTTGGGCGGGTGGTTATCTCCGGGGCACATGGCCGTGGGCCCTTGTGCTGGGGGGGCGGCAGGGTGGCCTCGGTTGCCTGGTTTCTCCTGCCTTCGCCTTCGGCCTTGTGGGGGGGTGGGGTGCTGTCGCTTCCCCCGACGGCATCATATGCCAGCACATCCAATGACAAATCAGTTCACACCTACACTTACACATACATATAAGAATGGTTGAGCGATCAGTATCATTATTATTGTTACTTTTTAGCGTGTGTTATAGACATAGGAATTTAAATATACATGTATAAGGGTAGGATCACGTGTGTGTATGCTACATATATATATATATATATAATACCTATTTGTCACATTATTAATTATAATTATTATTACTGATGTTATAATGTTTGTTGTTTGATGTCCTTGTAATGAGTGTTATTTTTCTTATGGTTGTTTGTATTCTGTATTCCCCTACACTTCATTTTCTCCGTCCCACCTACATTATTAGTTTTATTTTTCCTGTATACCTCTGTTTCCTTTTTTTTTTTTCTTTTCTCTCCCCATGGTGATTAATGTCTGTTCTCGTTACGATTGTTGTTTCTGTATCCCCCGTTTTTTTTTTTTTTTTCCTTTCCTCCACGGGACGGGTGAGTTCGGAGCAGCCACACTCTTTGCTCTTGAATTTAGTGTAAAATAAAGTTGTCCTCCGAAGAGGGGGGGTGGTGGTGGGGAATTTAAAAAAGAAAGAAAAAAGGAAAGGGAAAAGAGAAAAAAAAATAAAAAAATCAAAGGCTCTGAAAAAGAAGTTCAGGCACCAGATCCACTCTGATGAGTAGGAGAAGCGGTCCTCTGAGCCCTTAAACTTTTTATACTTATATCATTTTTATACTTAAGACTTATATACTTTATATACTTAAACTTTATATACTTATACTTTATGTACTTATACACTCACCTAAAGGATTATTAGGAACACCATACTAATACGGTGTTTGACCCCCTTTCGCCTTCAGAACTGCCTTAATTCTACGTGGCATTGATTCAACAAGGTGCCGAAAGCATTCTTTAGAAATGTTGGCCCATATTGATAGGATAGCATCTTGCAGTTGATGGAGATTTGTGGGATGCACATCCAGGGCACCAAGCTCCCGTTCCACCACATCCCAAAGATGCTCTATTGGGTTGAGATCTGGTGACTGTGGGGGCCATTTAAGTACAGTGAACTCATTGTCATGTTCAAGAAACCAATTTGAAATGATTCGAGCTTTGTGACATGGTGCATTATCCTGCTGGAAGTAGCCATCAGAGGATGGGTACATGGTGGTCATAAAGGGATGGACATGGTCAGAAACAATGCTCAGGTAGGCCGTGGCATTTAAACGATGCCCAATTGGCACTAAGGGGCCTAAAGTGTACCAAGAAAACATCCCCCACACCATTACACCACCACCACCAGCCGGCACAGTGGTAACAAGGCATGATGGATCCATGTTCTCATTCTGTTTACTCTACCATTTGAATGTCTCAACAGAAATCGAGACTCATCAGACCAGGCAACATTTTTCCAGTCTTCAACTGTCCAATTTTGGTGAGCTTGTGCAAATTGTAGCCTCTTTTCCTATTTGTAGTGGAGATGAGTGGTACCCAGTGGGGTCTTCTGCTGTTGTAGCCCATCCGCCTCAAGGTTGTGCGTGTTGTGGCTTCACAAATGCTTTGCTGCATACCTCGGTTGTAACGAGTGGTTATTTCAGTCAAAGTTGCTCTTCTATCAGCTTGAATCAGTCGGCCCATTCTCCTCTGACCTCTAGCATCAACAAGGCATTTTCGCCCACGGGACTGCCGCATACTGGATGTTTTTCCCTTTTCACACCATTCTTTGTAAACCCTAGAAATGGTTGTGCGTGAAAATCCCAGTAACTGAGCAGATTGTGAAATGAGCAGATTGTGAAATACTCAGACCGGCCCGTCTGGCACCAACAACCATGCCACGCTCAAAATTGATTAAATCACCTTTCTTTCCCATTCTGACATTCAGTTTGGAGTTCAGGAGATTGTCTTGACCAGGACCACACCCCTAAATGCATTGAAACAACTGCCATGTGATTGGTTGATTAGATAATTGCATTAATGAGAAATTGAACAGGTGTTCCTAATAATCCTTTAGGTGAGTGTATACTTTATATGCTTATATTTATATACTTATACTTTGTGTACTGATTATATATACTTATTAATAAATAATATATTTTTATCACTATTATTTTTAAAAGAGTTGCTGCTTTTGTAATACTGCTGCAGCATTCTCCACATGCTAATCACTGCCCCACATCGAATTGGCACTTTGATCAGCCATGAATCACTTCACTACCCCCTGTTGAATGTTGCATCGTATGTTGTTAGATATCTCGTAGTAGTATTGCAGTATTTATTTAAATTGAAAATGCTTAAAACAGATCAATTTCTCACAAACACATCTATTCATGAGTGATTTAAACGGCAAGGATGAAAATGATTAGGATTAGCTCTTGCCAAAATAGGGCTTGTAAACTTTTGTGGTACTCAGAATTAACCCAAACAACTATGACTCTATAATCCTCTATAATCACTCTCACTCTGTCACACTTGAATCAAACTCCAGGCCTCGCATGTAATGAGCAAAATTTTCTTCTTTATTCAGCAATCCAGCATAGTGTTCCAACCACACTCGGGGACAATGCGCAATGCACCCTGCACCCAGAAATCAGCAGGTTAATATACTATAAGACGAATTCCCCTATATGGACTTTTAAGTCCTGATTGGTTACCAAACATCTGCAAACCAGGTTTCGAACATACAACAAACATAATACGCCACCTCTATTGGTCTACTTCAAGGATGTTCAGTTTCCAATCCTCGTTAGGCCTAGGCCTCCTATGAGTCCCACACATAAGCCTGTCTATCCAGCCTAGGAAGGAGGGCAAAAACCCTAAACATTAGGGAAATTCCACTCCCAACCCAGCAAAAAGGTGCAACCCCCCCTTCGGTGTCCATGGCTGGCATGGCTCACAACGCTATCAGTAAGGGAAACCCCAACCCTATATTACCTAAATAAAGACTTCAGCGTAAACATATACAACCCTTATGGGTACATAACTTGCTTGTGTGTTCAAATGCTACCATACAACAAACTGCGTCTAGCATAGTACAGCAGCTACATTTCAAGGCCTCCTGCAGGTCCCCTTTCTCCCCCCGGCGATGTTCCCTTCAGCCCAGTTCTACAAGGTCTGTGGCCTGCAAAGCTGGTTCCGTGCAGGTGGCTGCGAGGCAAGGACACACGGCACCATCCCCAAAACAACAAAACCTGAGACACAAGAACAATCCCACAATGCCTCCCAACCCTGGCCTACCATCACTTTAAATTTCCCTTCCACACTTTGAAGTAATGTTAAACATATACTACATAATCCTGAAAAGGAGTGGTCACTAAAATTAAACAGCTCGCAGATCTTCACAATGCAAGAAATGCAAAGATGGAGAAAGCGAAGAACAGTTCACAGCCGGCTGGGCACATTGTCATCATCAAAGATTTTAAGTATGTTTATTTATATAGCACAATTCGGGCACAAGGCAATTCAAAGTGCTTTACAAAGACAAGGATACAATCAAATTAAAATGTCAAAATCACATTTCAAAGATAAGTAAAAGAAATAATAATGAAAATAAATAATTTTATTAATCAATTACAATGAACACATAATAATAAGAAAAAGCCAAAATAAATAAATAGCTAACTGAAAAGACGTCACATTTTAATGACAGAAAATGACTGGTGCTGCACTAGGAAACTCTGACCATGCAACAATTCATCTAATTCCAGCATACAGACAAAATCTGAAAACTGCTAAACCTGTTGTTACTAGAGTGAAACACTGAACATGTGGAGCAGTAGAGCAATTAAAATCATGCTTTGACTCAACAGACTGGAATGTTTTCAAAACTGCTACTAACAGCGTGGATGAATACACGGACACTGTAACATGGCACATAAGCTTCTGCGAGGACTCTCGCATTCCCAAAAAGTCTGTTGTCAGCTATAATAACGACGAACCATGGTTTACAACTGAACTCAGGCAGCTTCCTAAAACAAAAGATGAAGCTTACAGGAGTGGTGACAAAAACCTGTTCAAATTCTACTGCGGGTTTGAAAAGCCACATTCGCGCATCATACAGCCCTCACCTTTTCAATGGCCTTCTTCACACCTGGGTACCTTCACACCTCGCCCACACTATACCCAGCTCACCCCCCCCACGTCCAGCCACCTCCCCAGGAGAATCAACGACAGAGATGTAAACAAGATCTTCAGTAGCCAGAATACAAGGAAAGCTCCTGGTTCAGACTCTGTCTCCCCAGCCACTCTGAAGCACTGTGCAGATCAATAGTCACCTGTCTTCACAGATATTTTCAACCAGTCACTGAACCAGTCAGTGACTACAGACTGGTGGCTCTCACATCGGTGGTAATGAAGGCTTTTGAGAGACTTGTGCTGTCATACCTTAAAACCATCACAGACCTATCGCTTGACCCCAGGCTACAGTCTGCCTACAGAACCAACAGACCTGTGGACGATGCAGTTAACACTGGACTCCATTTCTTACTCCGACACTTGGAGTGCCCTGAGACATATGTTAGGATTCTGTTTGTGGACTTTAGCTTTGCATTTAATACTATTCTATTGGAGCTAATGCGGACTGAACTCTCACAACTGTCTGTGCCTGATCCAAAATAACATATTATAACCACGATGGCCCAGTTTTACGCTACAATCATTGAGTCCATCGTCACCTCCTCCATCACAGCCTGGTTTGGATCAGCCACTGAACGAGACAAGGCCAGACTGCAACACATCATCCACTCAGCAGAGCGAATAATCGGCAGTAACCTGCTTACCCTCCAGACACTTTACATCACCAGAACCAGGAAACGGGCATACAAAATCTTTGAGGACCCATCTCACCCTGCTCACCACATCTTTCAAGCCTTACCCTCCATGAGAAGACTCATGGCAATCAGAACCAAGACCACAAGACACGCCAAGAGCTTCTCCCCTCAGGTAGTCTCTCTCATTAACCAAACCAGTCTCTGAATGGACGTTCAATTAATCGTCAGCTGCAGTGAAATATCCACCAGCATAACCAGTGAACAACTGATAAACTTCCTCTATGATTATATTCTGCACTCTTGCACATTATGCACACATACTGCAAATTCTGTATACATATTGCACTCTTGCACATATAGTTGACTTGGCTGCTACTTAATAACGGCACCATTTAAGAGCCCTTTAAATTATTATACCATTTATATAGTTTATATTCATACTACAATGATTACTATGTACACACACATATATAAATATCATAATACCATCATTACTACCATTAATAAACTTAATTATCATATAATTATCATATTACCCAATTGCCAGTCTATTGTTTATTACCTTTCTGCATATGTCTTTGCTAAATGTGGGTAACTCTCGCCAGTGTGGGGAAGCAATAAAAAAGGCCAACAGAATGTTGGGTTATATCTCTAGGTGTGTGGAGTTTAAGTCAAGGGAGGTGATGATACACTTATATAATTCCTTGGTAAGACACCACCTAGAATACTGTGTGCAGGTTTGGTCACCATACCTCAAGAAGGACATTGCTGCCTTAGAAAAGGTGCAACGAAGAGCTACGAGAATGATTCCTGGTCTTAGAGGAATGTCTTATGAGGAGAGGTTAGCGGAACTGAATCTGTTTAGCCTTGAGCAAAGGAGACTAAGGGGGGATATGATTCAGGTCTATAAGATTCTAACGGGTCTGGATGCTCTTCAGCCAAATGACTATTTCAATATTAGTCTAAATACTAGAACTCGTGGCCATAAGTGGAAATTAGCGGGAGAAAAATTTGAGGAAGCACTTCTTTACACAGCGTGTAGTTAGAGTATGGAATAGTCTTCCTGCTAGTGTAGCGGAAGCTAAAACCCTGGGTTCCTTTAAATCAGAGCTAGATAAGATTTTAACAACTCTGAGCTATTAGTTAAGTTCTCGCCAAACGAGCTTGATGGGCCGAATGGCCTCCTCTCGTTTGTAAATTTCTTATGTTCTTATGTTCTTTGTAATGTCATGTAAAAGCACCACCAAGGCAAATTCCTTGTATGGAAACATATCTGGATTCCGATTCTACATCCTTCATCAGTACTAGAAAACTTCCATCCAGCGTTGCATTTCACTTTGACGCTGTCGCTTTTGAAACACTTTTCTGTGATCTAGCTCTTGTTTTGGTCACCGACTATCATCCAACAAAAGGTTCATTTCAGCTCTCCTAATCTGACATAAACCACACTCACAAACACTTTTGGGTTACTGTGTCACCGGGAAGGGATGGACTCCAGTCGGGATGGGTTTCCAGCATTTCCTATCCTGGCTGTTCTCTTTAGGGACAAACACAGGAATGGAGTCTAGTGATCACACCGGAACTTGACTTACCTGAACGGAGATGTATGGAGCAGACTCTCATATGCGCAGGGATGCTCTGGAATGCAAGGTCTTTACTACCCACCGCTATAAGCTACGCCATCCGACGCCATTTCTTCAACTCTTCCACTTTTGCTCTTGTCTTTTCCAATCCAGAAAAGAGAAGAAACGTATACCGGTCCTGAAGACCGAAGAGAGACCCGAGTCGATATGGGGCTGCCGCTTAGCGGGTCGCCGTTAGCCGGGCCTCCGTGACGCCCCCGCGCAGAGTAGAATGCCCAGGGGCGTCGCAGTCACCGGCGTCCTCCCTGTCCTCTCAAAAAACAGCAATCATTTAAACAAACATGAGGGAAAATTCAAAAGGCAAAGATGAAGTCATGCCTTACCTCAGCACAGCTGCCCACCGCACAAACGACAGCGTGTCACCTTACTTTAAAAAAAAAGAAAAAAGGCGGGAAATTGGGGCCGCGCACGGACAGGGCCCCTCCCTCACACCACATGCGGCTAATTAGTTGGCCATCCAGAGGCACTCAGTCTATTAGTCACCCATTCAGTCAGTCAGTTCTGCCTTTCAACAACAGGGGGCAGTAGAGGTGCACCGTTCCCGGAAGCACTGCAATACCGGGTCGATGCCTGGAGCAGATGGGGCAAGCCCCACTTCCGGCTCCCTGTTCCAAAAATCCGTTTAATATGTGGTCCCCTCCATGGGGGACGTATCAAAATAACCTTTTCATACCAAAACAAAATGTAAATCAGCTCAAATACATGAATAATAAATATTATGCTTGTACTACTTACATTAACACATAATCACAATCTATAAGGCTGAAACATTCCCACACTATGCAAATCATGCCAACGCAGTACAATAAGACTTTCAAAGATAATATTACCCACACACTCACAGAGTGAAACTCTCCGACACAAGAAAAAAAACATAACTGATAACATCGGGCTGATATGGTAATAATTAAAATGTTAACAACTAAAATGATTTTTAACGATTAAAAAACGTCTGTGAGCCCACCAATAAGCGCACAAAACGAACTCTATTAGAATCAATGATCCTTAATGTTACCTGTAAGCTACAGTTGGTTGAAGGCTCATTATCATTACCCCAGTTCCCAATAGCGTAATTCGCGTTTTCTTTTAAAGCAACATTTCATAGCAAACTACTTAAATAAACAGGTCATTGAAAGATCAGAATTTAAGCCTTACCGTTCTATCCCAGGACTCTTCCAAAACTTCTGGCTGTGGCCCTGCACAAGGCAGCATGGGTCACGTGTTCCACAGCAACAATAACACTGGGCTGCCCACAGACGTGCCTGTCTGAAAATCGGCGTAGTGCACTCGGATATCGGCCGATGCGGATACATTAAAAAATGCTAAATATCGGCCCGATATATCGGTCGACCTCTAGTTGATAGACTTGTATTCTTAGCTAAAAACCTTGAGTTAGCAAAGCAAATAAAAAAATATATATTTAAGTTATGTTATGAACCAATCAGGGGGGTTGGTGTTGCAAAGCTGCTGTTTAAATGTGTTCAGCTTTTCTGTTTACAGGAATATGTTCTCTAATCTGTTTAGAAGATTTAATACAAAATATCTAAAAATTTTATTTCATTTTGTTTATTTCATATATTTAGCCATGATTATGATGACCAACACCAACACTGTTTTACTTTGGCACTTTGGCTAAGAAAAGTTGACTTAAAAGATTGTGAACCAAAATGCTTATAAGTTGTTTTATAAAAAATATATTTATTTTAAGTTATATTGTTGTAAATCAATCAGGGGGGTTGGTGTAAAGCTGCTGTTTTATTTAAAAATGTGTTCTGCTTTTGTGTTTACAGAAATGTTCGAATTTTGGAATAAAATATTAAGTAACCTTTTTGTCACTTGTAATGAAGCTTGCTTATTAGTGAAATTATTAATATGTAATTATTGGTAATTATTGACTTTAGCCTGGATTGATGGCTCTCAATATCGCAATATATATCGTTTGGAAAAAAATATCGCAATGTAATTTTTTTCCAATATCGTGCAGCCCTACTCTGCACAAGGGTCGGGCTAAAACGGCATCATACACCTTCCCAAAACACATAAAATCAGTAAGCTTGGGAATGAAATAGGTTAATCGCACAATAAACAGCACAACAGATCAAATAAAATGCTAATAAATGTTAATAATGTTAATATTGATGAATAAGTGCTACAGTGATCAACCAAAACAGTGCTCAATAAAATCTTTACGTGCCATTAAATAAAATCCATACCAAATAAAACACACACACAGAAAAACAAAGCACACTTACCTAAAACCCGAAGTGTCCTCTGTGTGCTTCAGGAAAGTGCATCACGTGAACCCTGTAGGATGGAGTGTCACCACCTAGACGTACCGGGGCAGCTTTCGCCTAGGATCAAGGCAGTTGGATGGATGTCAACTTACCTCTGGGGGTAGGTCGTTTAGATAGATGGCTGCTTCCTTCTGGGGGCTGGGGGTTTGGGTGAATGTCAGCTTACTTCTGTGATCAGGGTCTTTGGGTGGAAGTGAGCTTACCTCTGGGGTCAGGGGGTTGAGTTGAAAGCAGCTTGCCTCTGGGGTTGGAACATTTGGGTGGATGTGATCTTACATGAGGGGCCTGCATTTTTGGGTGGACAGCAGTTTGCCTCTGAGATCGTCTGCAGCCGCCCCCCCCAACTTTCACAGCCAGGACCCCCTCCCTTCCCTAAGGTAGAATAATTCAGACATCCCAGCCTGCAAAAACTCAGTTCAGTGAGGTGCCCCCAACCGCCCGACAAGGAGTGAGATGTAACTCCAACAAACTTGATTTCACAGTTTAATTTCTTCATTAATTTCCTCTAGTCAGCGCACTAAATTATGAAGGTCAATATTATGTATTATTTTGACAATAATATAAGTAGATTATTTTACCATTTATGCAAATTCCTTAATTATATTCCATTGCTACGTTACAAAAGTCTTCAAGGAGTCTTTCATGACAGCACTGGCAACTAACCAAGTGTCTAACTAGTGTAGACCTGAATAATACAGCACATGAAATGACACTTGTTAAACTCACCTCAACATGCATTTTACAGTCGTTTAAACCGTCATGAGCAATGCTGAAATCACTGTTGCTAACAGTACAGCACGCAACACTGTCATTATTTTCATCCTTATTAAACATGGATACACTTTCTGAAGTGAAATGCGTTTTATACTTCTGTTTTTTGGGGCACTCTCCGTCTGTCATGATGCTCCACTGAACCGATAACTTCGGTCCTCGAGAAGTTAAATAGAAGCCCGCCCACATTTAAATCTGATTGGCTTATTTTGCTAAGTAAACCAATCAGGATGCTGTCTGTCTAGCACGGGCTACAGGCACACACGCAGGGATCAACACATATGGTGCGTTCGATTATTTCTCTCCAAGTCGGAACTCGGATGAAAACGTCACGATACATCACGAAAAACATCACTTCCCGTCGGAAACACGCCCCTTTTATGACGTTGAAGTCGGATAAGATTTTGTTGCCCGAGTTGCCCTTGTGACGTAATTTCAACATGGCGACTTGGTTTGTTTGTAGTTTATTTACTGTTCGAAAAAAGAATATCGCTATGAATGTACTAAAATATTTTATAAAGCTTTTAATGTGGTTTGACTAGTTCGTGTTTCTTGTTTGTCTCTCGGAAAAATCTCCATTTCTCCATTTTCTCCATTTGGAAAACTCCAAATCTGCTAAAATATAAAGCAACAACACACAGCAACGTGTTCATGGAGGCAGCCATGTTTGTTCCAAGATGTGGGTAGCTCGAACGGGAGAATGTCGGACGTGATGTCACTCAACTCGGAATTTCCGAGTTCCGAGAGAAAAACGAACGCACCATTATATGCACGTTCTCTCTTTCTCTCTCTCTCTCGCTCATTCCGTCGTACGCGCGGGTCTCTCGAGTGCGCGATGCACACACTACTGTCTCGCATGCATGCTCTTGTTTACTTCCTCTTCTTTCCGGGATATTTTATTCAATTTGCGGGTATCAGGGAGTCGAAATTGTGCAGGGTTATATAAGTACTGTGAAGCTGTCGTTATCCAGTTAAATGTTTAAAAATATGTATTATTTTATCATATTTTATGTATACTTTAAGCTTATTCACAGGTCTCTCCTGCATTCATCTTACCGTCCGTCCATGCCTACTTCAATGTAAAATCAGACAGATTGCTTAACTTGCAGCTGTCCAATTACGCGTACATATTTTATTGCTGCAGATAATTATTAAATTAAGGTAGGTAATACAACGCTGAAGGTTAGATGTATAGTACGATTACATATGTACAACATGTGGTCATTTCAGTCAGACAAACGTTTAAAATGGAAAACCAGCTTTCCGTTTTTACCGGCAATTTCCATAGCACGTCTTAGTCGAAGTACTACACTGCCATCTATTGGACAAGTCAGGTTACTGAATCGTGAAATGTGTCTGTACTAAAATGGATAATATCTTCAGTCATGTTTTCTTTTAGGACCACTACAAGAGGATTATCAGTATGAAGGTTTATCAATAAAAATAATTTATTAAACTAAATATTACAGGGCTCTCCCTGAAAATAAGACGCTCTTAGCTTCCAAAGGCAAGGACACATTCTAGTGATTTTCCAGGAGACTGGACCTAACTAACCTGGGGCCTTATTAAAAAAAACAATCAATCAATTCATGTTGAAGCTCACAAGGTGTGGAGAACAAGAAACACAAGTAAGGGAGAAAGGCAAGGTGCAAAGCATACACAAGCAGTGTAACGACATATCAGTTACAATGTATGATTAAAAATACATCATTTCTCACAGTATGAATAGTGGCCCGTTGCTCCTACTATAGCCTCACGCCTCCAGGGTCATGGGTTCAATCTGCACCCCTGCTGTAATAAACAGTGACATTATTACAGTAACATACTGTTTAAAATAGTACAATACTGTAGAAAAAACTCTTTCTGGGCAATATTTATGAGAACCTTGTCGATAAAATACTGTAATGTACTGTAATTCTGTACATGAACTGGAAAAAAATAAACTGTAGAATTTACTCAGATTGAATGATGTAACAATTTGCACTCACTTTTTTGGGTTGACTTTATACCAATTCTAAGAAACATTTTAAATAAATTAAGCTATAGTCTACCCACTGTCACAGTACTATCCTATAAGATTTACTCAAATCAATATTTCAATATTAATATTAATAAATTTTAATATTAACATTAATTAATATTTCAAATCAATATTTGTACTCACTCGTTTGGGTAAATTGGGATATTACTTTTTATGAGTAAAGTAAACCCAAGTTTAGCAAATAACATACCTAATGTATTTAAAGGGCCCTTTTCAGCATTCAACGCAAAGTGATACCAGGTTTGAAACAAGGGTCTTTGCCAGCATGGCCTGATACAGTTTTCTGTCCCTTTGGGAGTAAAGGTCTTTGCTCAAGAGCTCATTAATATGGCTATTCTGCCAAGACTGGGCTTTTCTGCAGCTGTGGTATATTTCACCCACCGTCATGAAGGAAACTCTCCCAAATACTGATCTTGCAAGATGTTCTCTGTTGAGATAAAAAAAAAATGGAATAGCTGTGATTGCTCATGTAATGCTTTTTGGGGTGATGTATTTGTTAATGTAAGGCCATTTTGATTACCCACACTTGGCCTTGTAGCCTTATATTTGCAGAAAAGAGCCTGAGCTGTATGTATATGTATATTTGCATAGCATGACATGGTACTGCCTTTGATGTAGTAGATTTTTAATTCACTGTTATGATGTTGAATAGGACAAGTGCATAAATCCCCAAATATATTGGCTACCACAGCTAAAACGGATCTTGGTGGGGTGTGTTGGTTCGTGCTCCATGGAGTGATCTTGGGTGGGTGGCTAAGATTGGATGTACATAGAATAAAAAACCTCAATGTCTTCTAACATCCCCACCATAAGAAAACACATTAAGTCCTGCTCATACTAATTCTGGTATCTAAACCATCAGCTTTTCAGGACTCTTTGGCAATTATACATCTCAAAACACACAAAGCCAACTGATACAGAGCAATCAGTTTAAACAACCAAAGGAATCCTGAAGTAAAACAAGCAATGATATGTGGTGGAGACTAATATCTGTGGCATTCCATTCTCAACTGCAGTGGGATTCTAAATATTATGTAAACATGGATATCCAAAAAGTAAACCTAATTAAAATCGAAATATTAAATGAGCAGAATGATTAAATTTGTTGTTCTATCCCAATGTAGGAATTATTAGCTCAAATAAATTTTAATATTCTCCACCAATATGTTTGAATTAATTAAAGTTTAATGAATTATTATTTAATGCTGATTATTAATCAATTGTTATGCCGAATGGTCGGCTCCTCCAAACTCAATTGCGGCATCCCTGTGAGTCTGTTAATGTGAGACTTAAATGGGATTCACTAATTACCAGTATCGCTTAGTAACCTGGGTTAGAAGGCTCGTCCAGCGAGCTGCATCACCAGGTAATGTACACGATTGGTAGCGAAGCTTCCCTCACGGCCAATGAGAGAGAGTCTCGCGATGTTTCAGGCGAGTTTGAGGTTCAGAGCGTGTAGCAAGATCACACAGAGGCAGGAACTTAGTGTGAGTACTCAATGACGGAGGCTGAAGTTGTGTAAAAGACATGCATTTATTCCTAACTAACACTACAACTAACATAAGACAGACATTACACCTAACACAAACAACAAACACGAAATAACGGAATAAAACAAACGATGTAATTATGAAAATGCAATGACCGGATTTAAATGAGTAACCTTAAATGGGAAATACTGTTCTGCAAAGCAAGCATAGTTTGTGGAAACACGACCCTAAAGTCTTATAGCAGGTTAAACAGAACAGCTTAAGTTGTTAGAATGAAAGGAAGTTGGTTTACTTGGTTGAAGAGTGGGGGGGGTCTTGGCAGTTGATGGCAGAGCTGCTGAGCTGATGGCACTCAGGAAGGTGCGGCGTTTGGAGCAGTGGAGTGGAGTCCCTTTAGATTCTCTCTCCTGGTGAAGCTTTGTCTTGGGTGCTGTTCTCTGTTCAGCTAGGCCTTCACCGGAGGGCTTCTTGTGGGCTTCTCTCCTCCTGGACTGATGTTCTCCTTCGGGCTGGCGGTTATTCTCTGCGCTGGCTGGCGGTTGTTCTGCTCGCCTTTGTTCTGAGGTGCCAGGATTTTATGCTGTAAAGTTCATGAATAGGAATGACCAGGAATTCGACTCCTGGCCCAATGGCTGGCCATCCATTTGGCGGGCTTTCGGAAGGGGGTCTGTATCAGTCCTTTTGAGATTTATGGCCCGACTGATTCTCCCTTTACTGATGATTTTCATTAAGCTGTTATAACTTTTGATACATCCACTTTTATGGTAATCACTGACCAGATTTGCAATCAGGGGTGATTAACAATCAGTTTGACACCAAACATGCTATACCAGCTTCACAGGTACATACCTCATACCCTCTGTATTAATTGATTAAACAATTAATTATTTTATCTATGTGACTGATTCACATCAGGATACAGGTGTTTTGGGTTGCACCTCAACAGATGTTACACTTTGTGCGGATATTACATCAAATATTCATATTACAAACAGCACATCTTATCCATAGATAGGCGTGGCCGTTAGTTTGTGGTAATATCAATATAAGTTGCACATCTGGAAACAACATATTTTGTTTGGTGTGGCTTATGCCAATTCATCTTCTCCAGAATGGATAAGATACACCTTAATTCAGTTCTTTTAACATAGCATGGTAGAAACAAAGAAACTTGGTGACTGTCCACCAAGATCAGATAAGGACCACAAAGGAATGTTGGAAGAGAAGGGAGGGGGTTTAACAAAGTTAGGACACATTGGTTACACTAATTTTCCAGATTCTTCTGGTATACCATGAGAACATATATACAATGGTAGCTATACCTATCTATTTATTTAAATTTATATGTGTTCAAGTACAAAGGGGTAAAATAGGTGATACTCCGTGAACATGGTTATAAGGGTGGCACACAAAACACTAAGATTGTCTAAGGACACATACAAACATAACGTATCTGTAGATTGAGACTAGTAGTCGTGAGTAAATCAATATACAGGGTATACAAAAGCCAAACTTAAATGAAATTTCCTTTAGGGTGTTCGTCTGTTGGGTGAGTGAGATGTAAGGCAGAGTGTATGTGGAGGGGGGTTGTGTGCCAAGTCAAGGGCAATAAAAGTTGGAGTACTGGCCTCCCTTGTTATCTGTGTGTATGTGTTCGTGTGTGTAACCCCCCTTTGGTGCCTCTCGTACCAGGCTCGGCCTTGTCTCAGGCCACCTGGAATTTAGGCCCTGTGATACGTGCATGTGTGATCCTACACCAAGTTGTGATTAAAAAGCAATGAGGCTGCCGCCCATTATATCTGCTCTAGGGAAATGCACTTCTGCGGCCACTAGGGGAGCTCTCACCTTCTCTCAGCCCTGCTAAATAATGTTGCATAGTCTAACAAGCTTTATAATCTGTGTCAATGAGCAGTGCCTTACCGGAAATGCTTTCCCTGGGAATTATTGTAAACATGTATCACGTATTATAGGAGAAATACTTGTAAATGAATTAGATTTATTAACTGGCTCCTGAAATTAGGAATTGTAAATGAACTGACCTTAATGAGTATTAATTAAATTAATTCAGAGACATTGCAGTTCATTCCACATGAAAAGTTACAACTTAAGCTAAATCCGCTTAAATCATTTAGAGCATAGTCATAGTGATCAATGAAACACCTATACACACACACACACACACATATCCTTATGGGGACCGCTCATTCATTTCTATGGGAAAAATGCTAATGCTAACTTAACCCCTACTCAGCTCTAACCATAAGCATACAGTAAGTAGGCAACCAAAATACAAGAGTTTTTGCATTTTTAGTTTTTTCATTGCAGTCACGGATTTTTATAAAATAGAGTTTTCCCTTATAGGGACCAGGACCAGCTACACCTGTACTATTACACAGGCTACATGTGAAGAATGCGAGACAAAAAAGAAGAGCATTTAGACAGCCAGAGAATGTTAACTGCCAGTTTAATTATATTTATTACAGAGCTTATTGAATTGTTCAGTGAAATAAATCCATCCATCCATCATCCATCCATCTAGCAAACGGGCTGGTAGCCTCTCCTCAGCAGCATATGGCACAAGGTTGGTGCTCACCCTGGACGGGAGGCCAACTCAAATGTAATAGTGAATACTGAAAATAGGACAGTGGTGCAAACAGGAGAGATGATTATTTATTAATTTGTTTGTAATTTGATTAATTAATCACTTAATTCACGTTCCACAGCCACTTGTCCCATGTAGGGTTACAGGTCTCTGGAATATATACCTGAAAATAATGGGCGCAATGCAAGGAGGAACCCAGGAGGGGGTGCCAACCCATCGCATGGCAGGGAATAACCCAGATGGGGACACCAGCCCTTTAGGAGGGCAGGGAATAAGCAGGGGGCGGTGCCAACCCATCACAGGGCAGGGAAAAAGCCAGGAGGGGGTGGCAAACCCATCACAGGGCAGAGAATCTCCCAGGAGGGGCGGCAGTCCATCACAAGGCATGGCAGTTCATTAGATCACAAAAACCTGCTTTGTCAGTTAGACTGCGAAAGGCATTCCTAAAACTCATTTAAAAATAATGAAAAATATTAGAGTAGCTGGTTGGATACAGAACAACAAATTAGGGTTATGAGCATCTCTCCGGGATCCACCCATCTATCTTCTAACCTCTCATCCTGGTGAGGGCTGTGGGGCCTGGAGCCTATCCCAAACAGGACAGGGCACGGGGATGGAGTACACCCTGGACAGGATGCCAGTCATACAGAGGACACATAGACACTAATACAGCCAACTGGACCACATCTACCTCTTCTAAAACATCCATATAGTTTCCTGTCTGTTTCTGACAGCTTTCACCATTTTTCTTTTGCTCCAGTTCTTTGTACTTTTTGAGGTCACAGGTTTTAGTATCAGTACATTTGCAATCTAGAGGAATGTTACCTTCCAACTATGAATTATTGTTTGTGGTCAAAATCACCCCATTTGTGTTAATTTGCACAAATTATAGTATAAATCGATATATTCCAGATCAATTTTTAAAGTGATTTCAAGAAAGGCCTGAAATATCATTATCGACCATCATGTGACCCCAAAAGCCGTTGGAAAGCCAGTAAGAGGCCCATATGATGCTTAGAGCTGAAAAAAGGACAATATGCTGTTTTTGTTAAAAATATCACAGTGCAGTTGTTTTAAAAATAAATCAATGGCTTTGCACAAATTTTTTTATGTGTTTTGTCTAATAAAAACCTGAAGTATCTGAACTTGAACCAATACTGAGCAAAATATCACCACTTACTTTTATGAATGTACGCATTATCTGTGATGTAGAATAAAACACTATGGCTCAAGAAAACAGTCCATTTCTGTATTTTAACAAGATAAATGTTAAAGTAAGAAAAGATGACAAAATATTTCAAACTACATTTTAGAACAGCAAAATCAAATATACTGTATACTGATAAAATTGCAAAAATATAAACATCAGTATATCAAACAAATAACACCAAAATCCCAAAGATGAATGAACACTGAACAATAACTAATCACAAACACTGCAAATGCTCTGCACAAGTGTGACAGAATGCAAGAAATGTAGATGTATGTGGTTTGCTAACATAACATACAAGTAGCACAAAGTGTGGTCGTCTTGCATCTGGTGATCCTGTGCGGGGACGTCATTCACAGAAAGCGTACAAAAATGGATGCTGATTTGTAAGTTGGGGCTTTTCTCCTCTATATGTGGGGAACCCCTGTTCAAACAGATGCAATTAACAGGAAACTTCTTCTAACTTAAGGTGTGAACTGCTTCATCTGAGAAAACTAGACTTAGGAAACAGGGAGCATCAGCGACAAGTCAATGACTGACATCTCATACAGCCATATTGCAAACTAATACACACATAATGAGGATACAACATGAAATGGTCTGGGGGAGGGGGAAACATTTCCACATGTAGGGGGATAGAGGCATTTAATTATTTACAGAAAATTCCGTGTAGCCAGTGTAGGAACCTGAGGTCAGTTTAACACAGATCACTGTCCGTGGTGCTGAAATCTCTACTTGATCGGCTGGTGCTGAATGAATAGGACGGCTGGCCAACATATCTCACTGTGTGGACCAGCTTAAAAGTGACGACTTAGAGAATTGACGAGATACACCTAAGTCGACACTTCGGTGACTTATGTCTATCTCGCCGTTTTGCCGACTAGTAAATATAACACCATACCTCTACTACACCGCACTATACACACGAGACTTAAGCCCAGGGAGCGACTAGTGCGATAGGTGGGGATTCCCCGTTTCTACATCGCCGTGGTGACAAGCAGGCGGCGGGAATGCAGCGATTGGGGTGTCGACTTACAGGTAGGAAAATCCATTCATTTGTGTTGTTCGGGATTTAGGTGACGACTAAGGGAATTTGACGACTTACAAGCGGCGATTTACACAAGGAATTTTAAAGGAAACATCATTAGGAAAAATCGGGACTTTTGCTTGAGCGTCGACTTGTGCACATTGACGAGTTACAAGATGGCGACTTAGACCAGTTTTACTGTACATTCATGTTATATCAAGTATATCACATACTCATTTAAAATCACAAAACACACCTGATTTAATCTCTATATTTTAATTATTTCAATAGTATTGCTTAATTACAGCAGTTAAACATTATCTGTATTACAATGGTACAGAAAAGTTGGGCTTTGGCTTTCCTGAGAGAAGTATGGCCTTGCCAGGATAGATGTCCTGTATGATTTGCGTTCTCTTTCATGCAATTATAGACACGTTTGTATTCATCTTCCTGGAGACCATCCATTCATTTCTGTGGTCAAAACACTTTTTTTAGATTTTTGATTGCAGTCACAGATTTTTTTAAAATTGAGTTTCCCTTTGGGGGACTGAAAAAGCTGGTCTCCACATCGTCAAAATTTCAGGTTTTGTTGCATTGTGGGGACATTTGGTCCCCAAAATTTAATATATACATAATGCGCGCGCACACACACACACAAGTTGGTCTTCTTATCTAAATGGGGACTGTCCATTCATTTCTATGGGAAAAACCCTAATCCCAGTCACGACACCCTTAATCCCTACCCACCCCTAACCTTAACCATAAGTAACCAACCCAGATACAAGACTTTTGGCATTTTTACTTTTTTGATTGCATTCACAGATTTTTATAAAACTGACGTTATCCAAATGGGGACCTCAAAAGATGTCCCCAAAAGTAGGGAAATTTCAGGTTTTACTACACTTTGGGGACAGTTTGGTCCTCAAATGTGATCAATGCAAATCCACACACACACACACACACACACGTTTGTATTCATTTCTTTGTTTGGACTCTCTATTCGGTTCTACGTGGAAAAACCCGAATCCCAACAATAACAACCTTTACCCCTCCAGCCTAACCTCAACCATAAGTAACTAGAAAAGATACAAGACTTTTGCCCCCCTTACAGCGCCATCCACCTGGCATTTCCCAGCTGGAGGCAAGGCACCGGAGCAGGGCAGTAGTGGGCAAAGTGTCTGATCTCTCCGCAGCTGCCATGGCTTTGCGCGTATAACGTGCATGCTCTGTCCCTCTCTGCAGACGGAGCCCCCACATGCGCAGGTGCAGGTTTGGCATGAAGTGGCTGGCGACCGGCGTGATGTTGCAGACAGGGACAGGATTGTCTCAGTCCGCTCAGCCTCTGCCAAGGCCTTGGCAAGCATGGCCGGCGTCTGCAGCTACATGTGTTGGCACAACCGTTCCGGGTACCGGTGCCCTCAGCGGGGAGGCTTCTGCTCACTCTACCTGGTGGATCCATCAGGTTGCCCCAGGAAGGCACGCTGCCCGACTCCCGGGGTGCACATCCCACGCACTGGTGCTCCTGGCTGCCACTGTAGGAAGTCGTTGGGTCGTTGTATAGGAAGTGGTTGTAGTCTTCCAGGGAGGTTAGTTAAGAATATAAGAGGGGGGAGACAAAAAGCCCTAAGTACTAATAAGTGGGCAGTGTAAAAGGCCTACCCTTTGCTGTCTGTATTTAAATGCTAGGAGCAGTAGAAACAAAATTCATGATTTGAGGCCTTCATTTCATCAGACTCATGATATTATAGGACTAACAGAAATGTGGTTGAGTGACAATGATGGAGAAGAATATAATATGGATGGTTACATGTTGTTCTGTAGGGACCAGATAAGCAAGAAGGGAGGTGGTGTTGCAGAATATGTAAAAGAAAATTTGCAGGCAAGGGAGCTCACAGATAATAATAAACCTAGAGAAGCTACAGCACCCTCCACAATTATTGGCAGCCCTTGTAAATATTTTTAAAAAGGGTTAGAAAAAAATCTACCTTTTACTAAAATAGCTTCATCTAACACCGAAAAAATTAGAAAAATCCAACCTTTCACTGAAATAAATTTTTTCGAAGAAAAAAAAATCCATCAAGAAATAATTATTTTTAACAAAAATACTTGAGCCATGATTATTGGCACCCCTGCTTTTAATACTTTGTACAACCTCCCTTTGCCAGGATAACAGCACTGAGTCTTTTATAAGGTTGGAGAATACCAAGCCGGGCATCTGAGTCCATTCCTTTTTAGAGAACCTCTCCAGATCAGCACTCTACTCTTCAGCTCAGTCCATAAGTTTACAGTGGGGTTCAGGTCAGGTGACTGAGATGACCATGGCAGAAGCTTGCTTCTATAGTCAGCTAACTATTTTTGTGTTGATTTGGACATGTGCTTAGGATCGTGGTCCTGCTGGAAGATCCAGTGAAGGCCCAGTTTTAGCTTCTAGTGTCAGTATTGTGTATGAGGGCTTGCTGGGATTGCTGCGATTGCTGCGAGAGAGTGGTGTTGAGCTGCAGCGATTGTTTGGGATTGTTTTTTGGAGTGTTTTGAGTGTTTGTGTGCTTTACCTGTTTACGTGGGTGGCTGTTTATTTCTATTTATTGTTCTTATTTCGGTCAGCGTGAGTGCTTGTCTGTCCTGTCTGTTAATTAACAGCGCGATTTTTCTGAGCGGCGTTTTTCTGTCCGCGTTTAAACTCCGTAGCAAACACCCGCGGGGCGATAATAACTAATAATATCTAATGTCGGTATCGCTACCCAGCGTCGGAAAAGGACAGTTGCTCCTGAGCTTTGCTCGGTCGCCAGTCGGGGCCGGGAGGACATTTTCCACTTTTTTCCCGCTCCGGCAGTAGCCTGCTGTGAGGGGGTTTTTGTGGTTTTTCGACCTCCCAAGAGCAACTTCGATTTCGCCTTGTTTTTAGTTCATACTTGGTTCAGGCAGAAGTTCTTCTGGTAAGTAGTAGTAAATTTATCAGGTTTAAAATTTTAAATAAAATAATAATTAAGTTCCGTTTTAACACAAGTAATAACTTATTTTAGTGTACTCCGCACGTTACTGCATTTATTGTTACGCAAATTAATCTTTATAGTTAACCAACTATATAAATTTACTGGGCTGGGAGTACGGGGTCATAGTGAGTTAGTTAATTATGGGGCCGGCTCAGTGTTGCGTTTGCAAGATGTTTGCCCTTCTGGACGTTAGTGTCCAGTCGGACTTCATCTGCGAGCGATGTAAGCTAGTGGACTCACTCATGGTCAAGGTTCGCGACCTTGAGGAGCAACTGGCTCGCATCCAATGCAACAGTGAGTTAGATGAGCTAGTTGATACGCCGTTTAGGGAGATAGTGTGTACGCCACTAGCGGGGGGGAGGGAGAATGAAGAGCAGAGAGGTTGAGAGAGCTGGGTGACCGTAGGTTGTAGACGCAGGAAAAGGCGTACACACGTTACAGAGGCGGCATCACCTGAGGTGTCTGTGTCTAACAGGTTTCAGGTGCTTCCAGCTTTAGAGCCGGAAGGGACTGGGGAGGCAGGTGGGCCCTTGGGCACTGAGGAGCCCCCTCCCCCCAGAAAAAGGGAGGTTGTGGTAGTGGGGGATTCAATTATTAGGGGAGTAGACAGTTATGTGTGCACGCGTGATAGAGGGTCCCGTACGGTGTCTTGCCTGCCTGGTGCCCAGGTAGGAGACCTTCCAGATCGTGTGGACAAGCTTTTGGCCCCAGCTGGGGTGGATCCAGTTGTCGTGGTGCATGTTGGCACCAATGACATAGGCAAGGGTAGAAGGGCTGTTCTGCAGGATAAATTTATAGAAGTCGCCAATAAGCTTAGAAGCAGAACGTCCATGGTGGTATTTTCTGAAATACTCCCCGTGCCACGCGCAAGTCAGGCTAAGTTAACTGAGATAAGGAGATTAAATGCGTGGCTAAAAGGATGGTGTAGGAAAGAGGGGTTTAGGTTTATGGGGCACTGGAGGACCTTCTGGAACAGGTGGGACCTGTTCAAGCCGGATGGGTTGCATCTGAACCGGAGGGGAACCAGTGTACTGGGAAGGCGTATTTGTAGAGTAGTTGAGGAATGTTTAAACTAGGGACTGGGGGGGCAGGGAGGTTAGTTAAGTATGTAACTGGGGGGAAACGGAAAGCCCCAAAAAATCATATTATAAGTAGGCACTGTAATAGGCCTACCCTTTGTTGTCTGTATTTAAATGCCAGGAGTATTAGGAATAAAATTCATGATTTAGAGGCTCTTATCTCATCAGACTCTTATGATATTATAGCAATAACTGAAACGTGGTTGAGTGATAAGGATGGACAAGAATATAATATGGATGGTTACACATTGTTCCGTAAAGACCGTATAGGTAAGAAGGGAGGTGGTGTTGCAGTATATGTAAAGGAAAACTTGCAGGCAAGGGAGCTTACTGATATAAGTAAAAGTACGGAAGCTATATGGGTAAAATTAGATGCTACAAACTCAAATAGCCTAATTGTCGGTGTTTGTTACAGAGCACCCAATGTAGCTGCTGAGGAAAGCAGATTGTTATACAGTGATATTAGGATTATGAGCAATAAAAATTATGTGGTAGTTATGGGTGATTTTAATCTACCGGGGATGCAGTGGGACATTATTGCTGGCTCTTCTGAAAATGAACTTGACATGGTGGAATTAGTACAGGATTGTTTTTTTACTCAGTTTGTTAACACCCCTACCAGGGGAGATGCCATTCTTGATCTTGTTTTGTCTAATAACCAGGACAGGATTGGTAAATTAGATGTTTTAGAACCACTTGACAGTAGCGATCATAACATGGTTAAATTTGAGGTTAAGTTTAGTGCCCGAAGAGCAAAGTCCAAATCAAAAATATATAATGTTAGGAAGGCTAACTTCAATTGTATGAGATTAAAACTAGAAACTGTGAACTGGATGGAGTTAATTAACAAAACTGTTGAAGAGGCATGGGGATTTTTTAAAAGCACATTATTGCAAGTACAAGAGGACTTCATACCTGTTTCTAACAAGAATAAATCAAGGAAATTGCAACCTAGGTGGTTTAATAGGGACATAAAGTATAAAATAAGGAGGAAAAGGGCTTTGTTCCAGAGATGGAAAATAACTGATGATGACATAATAAAGCAAGAGTATCTAAATCTACAGGCTGAATTAAAAAATGACATTAGACGAGCTAAAAGGAATGTCGAAAGGAAGATCGCATTGGAGGCTAAGGATGACGTTAAAAGTTTCTTCCAGTATTTTAACTCTAAAAGAGCTCTAAAAGCTGAAATCACTAATCTGCAGGATAGTAAGGGTCTTATAATTGAAAACGACATTGACATAGTAAATGAGTTCAATGATAGTTTTGCACGGGTATTCACTGTTGAGGACACTAGTAACTTACCAGTTCTTATTACTAATCCAACATCGTCTATAACTAATATATATATAACTGAAGCTGATGTTTTGCAAAGCCTAGCTAAGCTCAAAATAAATAAATCACAGGGCCCTGATGGCATCTTACCTATAGTGTTAAAAGAGATGAGGGATATTATTTGCCAACCCTTAACATTACTGTTTCAAAAATCCTTATCTGAAGGTGTGGTACCTTCTGATTGGAAGCATGCCAACATAACGCCCATTTTCAAAAAAGGGGATAGAAGTAATTTGTCAAACTATAGGCCAATCAGTCTAACTTGTATAACTGGTAAAGTTATGGAGGCTATAATCAAAGAGAAAATGGTAGATTACCTGGACTCAAATAACATTTTGAGGGATAGCCAGCATGGATTTAGGAGAGGTAGATCCTGTTTAACAAATCTGTTGGAGTTTTTTGAGGAAGCTACTCAGGAAGTTGATGATAAGAAGGCCTATGATGTCATCTATTTAGATTTCCAAAAGGCTTTTGATGTTGTTCCCCACAAGAGGCTCTCACTTAAACTCAAAGCGACAGGTATTTTAGGAACTGTAGCGACTTGGATTGATAACTGGTTAACGGATAGGAAGCAGCGAGTAGTTATAAGAGGCTCGATGTCACAGTGGGCCTGCGTTCATAGTGGGGTACCGCAGGGTTCAATTTTAGGACCACTTTTGTTCCTTATTTACATAAATGATATAGACACCAATATATACAGTAAACTGGTGAAATTTGCAGATGACACCAAGGTGGGTGGTGTAGCAGATACTGAACTAGCGGCTCAGCAGCTACAGCGGGATCTTAATTTAATTAGTGACTGGGCTGACACCTGGCAGATGAAATTTAACATAGACAAATGTAAGGTACTCCATGTAGGGAGCAGAAATATAAAGTACAGGTATTTTATGGGACCTACTGAAATAAAGGTAGCTGATTATGAGAAAGACCTTGGTGTGTATGTTGATGCTTCCATGTCTCATTCTCGCCAGTGCGGGGAAGCAATAAAAAAGGCCAATAGGATGTTGGGGTATATCTCCAGGTGTGTGGAGTTTAAGTCAAGGGAGGTAATGCTAAGATTATACAATTCCTTGGTGAGACCTCACCTAGAATATTGTGTACAGGTTTGGTCACCATATCTTAAAAAGGACATAGCGGCCTTAGAAAAGGTGCAGCGTAGGGCCACAAGAATGATTCCTGGTCTTAGAGGAATGTCATACGAGGAAAGGTTATTTGAGCTAAATCTGTTCAGCCTCAAGCAAAGGAGACTGAGGGGGGACATGATCCAGGTCTATAAGATTCTAACAGGTTTGGATGCTGTTCAACCGAATAGTTACTTCAGCATTAGTTCAAATACAAGAACTCGTGGCCATAGGTGGAAATTAGCGGGAGAACATTTCAAACTGGATTTAAGGAAGCACTTCTTTACACAGCGTGTAGTCAGAGTATGGAATAGTCTTCCTGATAACGTAGTGCAAGCTGAATCCTTGGGTTCCTTTAAATCAGAGCTAGATAAGATTTTAACAACTCTGAGCTATTAGTTAAGTTCTCCCCAAGCGAGCTCGATGGGCCGAATGGCCTCCTCTCGTTTGTATATTTCTTATGTTTTTATGTTCTTATGAATAAAATACAAAAAAATATCCCTTTGTCCACTGTTGTTGTCTAATCTTGTTGCCCTTACCCTGTTTGTCCCTTTATCCCCTTTCCTGTGAATACTGTTACACTGCAACTCTAGACTGGAGATCATAACAGCATCTTACCTATAGTTTTAAAAGAGATGAGGGATATTATTTAACTTTGCTATTTCAGAAATCTGTATCTGTTGGTTTGTTACTAATATAACACCCATATTCAAAAAAGGGGATAGAAGTAATCCAACAAACTATAGGCACTTGGAAAAGTAATGGAAGCTATAATCCAAGCCAAAATGGTGGACTACTCTTGGTGTGTATGTTGTTGCTGCCATGTCCCACTCTCGCAAATGTTGGGAAGCAATTAAAAAGGCCAGTAGGATGTTGGGTTACATCTCTAGGTGTGTGGAGTTTAGGTCAAGGTAGGTGAAGCTTAAGATTGTACAATTCCTTGGTAAGACCCCACCTAGAATATTGTGTGCAGGTTTTTTCACCTTACCTTAAAAAGGACATTGCTGCCTTTGAAAGGGTTCAACGTAGGGCTACAAGAATGATTCCCGGTCTTAGTGAAATGTCTTATGAGGAGAGGTTAGCTGAGCTGAATCTGTTCAGCCTCGAGCAAAGGAGACTAAGGGGGGACATGATCCAGGTATGTAAGATTCTGATTCTGATTCTGATGTTTATTTTTTTTCCATTACTGCAATATGTCACTCATGATTATATAACAGAATAGATGAAACCCTGCCTACATCTAGCTTTCTCCCAGGGGATTCACTATCCCAGTGTAATTCAATACAGTCAGTATCTACTGAGATGCTTGATATATTTTCTTTTTCATTGCATTTTTGATGGACATAGAGGACAGTATTTGGCTGAGACAGTATTAGCAGTTTAAATACAGCTCCCCCTCATGACAGTGAAAAAGTCTGCAGGCCATTGCAGAGGTCTTGGATGATGTTCTCATCTATGGAGGTCTTTGGTGGCTGTCGTAACCAGTGTCTCTGCCTAGGCCAGTGGTGGGTCTCATATTGAGGTACAGAGAATGGGTCCTTCCGCCTTGCGGATTCCCTCTTTCCCTGAGCAACAGCTTCCCTCCAAGATGATGGGGGGAGTGCGGTGGACAGAACTGGGGCTTCTTCCCTGTCATGCACTTTCTGGACCACTGGCTGAGGCCGGACACACAGATGAAGTTGCATCCTCAATGTTAGGCCTCTGGAGACCAATTTCTTTAGCTGGCCTGTTGCACAGAAACATTTCTCTTTATTGTAAACTGTAAGATGATTACAGCAACTATTCTGCTGTTATTCAATCAGTGAGAATAATTTACATAGTACCGACCAATTTTTTAAACTTCAATTAACATCAGACTGTCTCAAACTCATGTTAAAAAAAGTTCTGAAATACATACGTTTATATACGGGCTGATGATAATGTTCCACCGCCCCAGCATCCACGTCTCCAGTACAGGTGCCAGCCTGGTTAGAGGGAGGTGATGTGGGTGGAGATTCGTCATCTCCCCAATCAATCACCTCATCCCACTTATTCCAGGCTGCCCAGTACTCATTATCTGTCCAGCTCACGGCTTTTTCCAATCGCCTAGTGCTGAGAGGAGAAACAGGTTTCAGTCAGACAGGTTGCACTACAGCTCACCAGACAACAGTAAAAACCTCTTAAAGAGCAAATACATAAGCCGGTTCTATCTAATAATTGTATTTAATAATAAAACAGTACAATCATCTAAGTTTTATCAATGTAGATGGCCAGAAAATTTTACTGTCACATATATATGTACTTGTTACTGTGGCAGTACACTTGTTAACAATAATGCTAATATACTCACTGCAGCTACAGGATATATATATATATATGGGGCATATGGCATACCGAGCATTCTCCGGTATGGTATTAATTCTAGTGCCACCCCCCTCCCCCAGTCAATAAAATGTATTGCTTAATGCCAACAAAGGGAAGGGTGAGTGCACTTGACCTTCTGAACATGATAACTGGTATTTGTTGCATCTTTTTATCACTTCACATAATGTCAAACGTTTAAATGCAGTTTTGGGTGTTTTTAGAAATCCATATTGCTCCCTCTCACGAGAGAGTAAAAACCACTACAGTATCTCTGTTTGGACCAGTGGTGGGTCTCGTACTCAGGCACAGAGAATGGGTCCTTCCACCCTGTGAATTCCCTCATTCCCTGAGCGACAGGTTCCTTCCACGCTGATGGGGTGACGGTGGTTTCCAGAACTGGGGCTTCTTGTTCCCTGTCATGCACTTGGCTTTGCTGGACCAATTGCTGAGGCTAAGAATGAAGTCGTATCCTCACCGTTAAGCCTCTGGACAGCAGTTTCTTTTGCTGACCTGTTACATAGAAACACTTCTCTTTATAGTAAACTGCAAGATGATTACAGCAACCATTCTGCTGTTATTCAGTCAGTGAGAATCATTTACATAGTACCATACAATTTTCAATCTACATCAGACTCATGGTTCAAATTATGGGGGGTACTGGAGGGTACTGTACCCCCCGATCAAGACCCAGACCCCCCCAAAGAGACAAAAATAGCAGTTTTGGGGGGGGGGGTTAACATTTTTCTTTTGCTGTAAAAAAAAAAAAAAAGATAACCTCACCTTGTAGGAAAAGTTTATGTAAAACAATTTCAGACACCCCTAATGTGGACCGTACCATTTTAACCACCTCGGCGCTAGAAGCAGCCAGTCGGTTGCGTCATTCATTCTC
Source organism: Paramormyrops kingsleyae (assembly GCF_048594095.1). Taxonomy (NCBI): domain Eukaryota; kingdom Metazoa; phylum Chordata; class Actinopteri; order Osteoglossiformes; family Mormyridae; genus Paramormyrops; species Paramormyrops kingsleyae. The sequence goes on from NW_027325993.1 coordinate 100,214, forward strand.
ATTGAGTGACCTGTTCATTGTGTTCGTCTGTCATAGTACTGTTTGTCGTGCATTGGTAAATGTGAGTAGCCAGCAGAAGTCTAGCCTGTTGAAAATGTGTTATTTTACAACCTTCATTTATTCGTTTAAGTGTTTCATCTACTAATGCAAGCTGACGTCATTATAAGTTGAATTACTTACCATTGTCCTTCTGAGGCAGATGTTCTGTCGAGTTGAGCTACTTTGTCCAGGTAATCTACTGTAGTGCTAATTGATAGCCTTAATCATAGCTTACCTCGACAAAGTAGCTCAACTCGACAGAACACCGGTACAGTCAACTTTAGTTACATTAACTAGCAAGATGAGCTAAGTTCTCTATTTAAACCAGGCTTATTTGGTGAGGGAAAATCGATCATGGTCATTTTCCAAGGAGATGAACTCCATATGTTTTCGTTCTCATTTTATCACGAATAAATTGTGCCATTCTGAAATTAATTTGCCACTTAGCCTGTGTGGTTTGTTATTAGGCTAATATTAACGCATAAGAAGGTCTAACGTCATGCTCTGAAAAAACATTACTATAAGTGACACCTATAGGGGCAACGTAAAAAAAACTAGCTAACAAATAATAAGCCCTATTATTTGAATTTTAGTGGTATTGATTCTGCATTCCACAATTTCATATATATAGACATTTTAGAAGCTTCATCTGATAGTTTTCAGATACTGTTTTGTTAAATATAGATTAGATTTTATTCACAGACACACTATGAGGAAAAGGAAAGATGGAGACATCAGACACTCTTTTGGTGGTAAAAGAAGAGTAAGTAGGAAATATTAGTGTTATGAGCTACAGAACATTACACTAAAAGTATAGGTTACTTAATGTGTATGAAGGAAAGTGGTGGTCAGCAGAAGGCAGGAGAGGCACAGGAGCAGGGAGATGGCAGGATGAGGACAGTGAGCAGGCAGCAGGGAGATGGCAGGATCAGGACAGTGAGCAGGTAGCAGGGAGATGGCAGGATGAGGACAGTGAGCAGGCAGCAGGGAGATGGCAGGATCAGGACAGTGAGCAGGCAGCAGGGAGATGGCAGGATCAGGACAGTGAGCAGGCAGCAGGGAGATGGCAGGATCAGGACAGTGTGCAGGCAGCAGGGAGATGGCAGGATGAGAACAGTGAGCAGGCAGCAGGGAGATGGCAGGATCAGGACAGTGAGCAGGCAGCAGGGAGATGGCAGGATGAGGACAGTGAGCAGGCAGCAGGGAGATGGCAGGATCAGGACAGTGAGCAGGCAGCAGGGAGATGGCAGGATCAGGACAGTGAGCAGGCAGCAGGGAGATGGCAGGATCAGGACAGTGAGCAGGCAGCAGGGAGATGGCAGGATGAGGACAGTGAGCAGGCAGCAGGGAGATGGCAGGATGAGGACAGTGTGCAGGCAGCAGGGAGATGGCAGGATGAGGACAGTGAGCAGGCAGCAGGGAGATGGCAGGATCAGGACAGTGAGCAGGCAGCAGGGAGATGGCAGGATCAGGACAGTGTGCAGGCAGCAGGGAGATGGCAGGATCAGGACAGTGAGCAGGCAGCAGGGAGATGGCAGGATCAGGACAGTGAGCAGGCAGCAGGGAGATGGCAGGATCAGGACAGCGCACAGGACCAAGTGGTGAGTTAGAAATTAGGCTGTACTTTACTACCATTATCTACTGTATCATCAAGGCAGATATTAGCCTAATAGACAAATATTCATTTCTGAAGGCTGTTGGAGCTGGGGGGACTGAGAGGGCAGGAATTACACCAGACTGCTGGACCAGACCAGGCTGTTTGTAAATGTATAGGCTTATTACTTTTACTAGTATACTACTTCTAGGATAATTCCTGAGAGTTAGCAAAACCAAATTCTTTTGGATAGGGATAAGGATAATGAGATCTTCTGTATTGATTCTCATTTTGTCGCATGTCCAGACCATGACCGTGTGTTGCATACATGTTAGCAAACACCCCTAGCGCATCTTGCACTCTTAACATTGATCCTGGTGGCGACTATTCGTATTGACGCGGTAGCGGACCATAATGGTCATAGAAGTGTTATGAAGGCAGTACCCCCCAATTATGGAGGGGTAATTCGCACTCTGGATACAATTACAACACTAGCCATGTAAACGTATTAATTGGGGAATTCATTTATAAAGGCTTCGTGTGACCGAAAAAGATGCCAAACATTCATAGGCACATTTGTAAGAGGGTTTTGGGATTTATAAAGAAAAACGTATGCTGAAAACAACTCGCACGTTTTGTGAACGAGGCTGAAAGGGATGCAGTTTCGACAGAATCCTGTAGAGGGCACTGTGTATGCTAAATTGAAGGCTCCAGGAATGTTGTCGGCATTTCATTTCATTTCATGGTCACACGGCCATTGGCTCTGAAATTAAACTGTTCTTTTAAATAGAATTGCCACTGCCACTGAGCATCTCCTCTACAAGCAAACACTGGGGTGCCACCAAGACCAGCAGGCTGCTGGTGGCTCTGGGATGCAACCACTACTGAGGACAGATGAGGGAGCCACTAATGATGGCTTGAAGACATATCAGTGTCAGAATGACATGACATGGCTTGTTTGTTGAACCTTGGCCAGGAATTTGAGAGCACACAGATCCAAGGATGGGGCACATATATGAAACAGAGGTACACCTGTGCAGATTTTGCCTAGGGGCACTGAAATGACCCAAACATGAAGCTCAGCTTTCCAGGTGCTGAGGGGAAATAGTTTCAGAAAACTTTTATTCTAGGCACAAACTTCTGTGGAGGCAGGACGAGTCACCAGCTTCTCACTTCAGTTATTTACACGTAATGTTCATCTATCAAAGGTAAGACACGTTGTTTGAGATAAATGTAGAACTACAGGATAAATTTACAGTTATACCGCCAGGTGTTTTCATAACAGCTTGCTTATAGTAACATTATCACTAGCAACCATTTCACTCGTTTGACGAGAGAGAACTGACAGACTTTTGTCTCTCATACGTTCCCTGTAATTATGCGCTAAATAATGAATTGTCATGACCGTTATTTGATAATGTGTGTGGTTTTTATGTTGTTGTATGATAAAATCTTGTCGGCACGGTATTGACAGTAATTTTGTGTCACCAATTAGCTAGCATCGCTCACTTGGTAAGAGGCTGAAGCTAGGTTTGCCGCATAGCCTATGTGTCCATGGCTTGTATAGTTTTTTGTCATAACGTTAAAAATTCTTGTCAGTCCGTTTCTGACAAACTTGTGTTGATCAGTGACCTGAGCATCGCTCACATGGTAGACTATTATCTGTCTGAACAATTATAAATTGCACTGACCAGAAAAGCTTGAGTGTTGATAGCATCACAGGCAGAACCATAAATGATTTTTGGTAACATTTTTTTTTGTTTTAGTCATTTTTAAACACATTGACAATGCATTATAATGCATTCATAAAGCATTATAAACATGGCTATATTTCTAAAAGGGCATAACAAATTGCCATGTTTATTATGCACTATGACTGCCTTATGAAGCTCTCATCTATAATGCACTATAGATACCTTTGTAATACAGTACAATAGCTGTATTATTCCGAGCATCATAATGCATTATGAAGGTATCTATAGTGCATTCCAGATGAGACCTTCATAAATTATTCATAATGCATAATACACATGGGTATAATGTGTTATGCCTTTTGATAAATAATTATAGCCATGTTTCTAATACTTTATGGATTCATTATTATTAGTTATGAATGTGTTTATAAATTGCTAAAGCAATGGCCTTAAGTAGTGTTACCTGATTTTTGGTTACAAACGTAACATTTTTTGCTGAGGGGCTCTCTAACCCCAAAATGGCCTTAGATGAATTTGCAGAGACAGAATTCTTCCAGAAGGAGCGGGAGGCTGCCAAGAAACGGGTGGAGAAGAAGATGGAGAAAAAGAGGAAAAGGCCAGACTCACGACAAGCAGATTCTGCCGCATGAACCTGAAACAGGGACCAAACAGCTAGCCTGCACAACCACACCGGCTTCCCTGGAATGGCAGGGAAATGCACTTACTGCCCATCTAAAGTGAACCGGAATGAGTTTCAGGCGTCTCCTTTGTTTAAGGCAGAGTGATAAAGATGGGTAAACTTAATAATATTAATTTAGTCATTTTAATGTAATATTTGAATGCAGGCCTTAAATGATCCATATTATTTCAATAAGGCCTCCCTTTAGGGGTATAGTCCATGCTTTTACGTTTGTGTAAAACAAACCTAACAAAGGACGCGGCCGCATGACCCTGCGGCGCCGAACAAAGAAGCACTGTGGGACATACGGCGGCGTCCGAAACAGACTGAGGAAACGAGCACATCGCCCGCCACTGCCCAGAGTCCCATTCACAAACATCCAGTCTAAACTAGGTGACCTAAGAGCGAGGTTGGGGTTCCAGCGCGATGCAAGAAACTGCAATATATCATGTTTCACGGAAACGTGGCTGACCCCCCTGGTACTGGATCTAGTGGTGACTCCGTCAGACTCTTTCTCTCTTTTTCCTGTTTCATAACTGCTTGCTGTTGGTCATTTAGTACTTGCTCTTTGTCTATGAAACTATGTCAAAAATAAAAAGGATATTTAATTGAAATATTACACGCTGATTTTTTTCCTGGTTAAATAAAATCGATACAGCAGATTCTTTTCTACACACACGACTGCTTTTTTTGTAACTTAATTATGCCATCTAACACGATAGGTTCTCTGTCATAAGAATATTCCAATATGTTGGTTGAGATTATTTAAGCGGTACATCAACAATCCTTGTGGGGGAAATTAATGATAATTAAACTTTGACAAACAAGGGCATAGCTGAAAAATCAGTACACTGCTAGTGAGTTACTGGCAATATAGCATAGAAATTTACTAGTCAGCTGTGCTAAGAATCAGCTAAACTGAAATGGAAGGCTTGTAGTATAAGGGGAAAGGTGAAGGAGAATGTTTTATGTGTTTTAAGTTGATTAAGCACGGAGGAGCACTTCTCTTTCTCACATAGTAAAGGTTCATTCTCTCTTCAAATGATTGCTTGCAAATTTAAGGATCTAGGAAATTAGCTTATATAATATAATATTATAATATAAATATTATATATATATATACACTCACCTAAAGGATTATTAGGAACACCATACTAATACGGTGTTTGACCCCCTTTCACCTTCAGAACTGCCTTAATTCTTCGTGGCATTGATTCAACAAGGTGCTGAAAGCATTCTTTAGAAATGTTGGCCCATATTGATAGGATAGCATCTTGCAGTTGATGGAGATTTGTGGGATGCACATCCAGGGCACGAAGCTCCCGTTCCACCACATCCCAAAGATGCTCTATTGGGTTGAGATCTGGTGACTGTGGGGGCCATTTTAGTACAGTGAACTCATTGTCATGTTCAAGAAACCAATTTGAAATGATTCGAGCTTTGTGACATGGTGCATTATCCTGCTGGAAGTAGCCATCAGAGGATGGGTACATGGTGGTCATAAAGGGATGGACATGGTCAGAAACAATGCTCAGGTAGGCCGTGGCATTTAAACGATGCCCAATTGGTTAAATAAAATCGATACAGCAGATTCTTTTCTACACACACGACTGCTTTTTTTGTAACTTAATTATGCCATCTAACACGATAGGTTCTCTGTCATAAGAATATTCCAATATGTTGGTTGAGATTATTTAAGCGGTACATCAACAATCCTTGTGGGGGAAATTAATGATAATTAAACTTTGACAAACAAGGGCATAGCTGAAAAATCAGTACACTGCTAGTGAGTTACTGGCAATATAGCATAGAAATTTACTAGTCAGCTGTGCTAAGAATCAGCTAAACTGAAATGGAAGGCTTGTAGTATAAGGGGAAAGGTGAAGGAGAATGTTTTATGTGTTTTAAGTTGATTAAGCACGGAGGAGCACTTCTCTTTCTCACATAGTAAAGGTTCATTCTCTCTTCAAATGATTGCTTGCAAATTTAAGGATCTAGGAAATTAGCTTATATAATATAATATTATAATATAAATATTATATATATATATACTGTATATATATATATATATATATATAATATACAGCTGCAGACTCTTAATGCCACTCTCAGGCCCCTTCCGTTTGGTGGACGTATGTGCGGAAAACAAAGAAAGATGTACTTTATCAGTTTCACAAGTTTTCAAAGTAGAGTTGGATGGCACCTTTAACCTTAAAGGCTTGTTTTTGCGGCAGAATGGTCATGCAATTTAGGTTTAACACCAAAAACATGTCCCTGTGCTTGCATCATTTAATGAATTGCCCCTCTATGTTTTTTGCATTGCACTTGAGAACTGAAGAAACCTTTAATTCAATGGCAAGTCCACTACAATTCTCTACATGTACATGAGTTTAACCAATCATTATTTAAGCTAATCAAATTTTGTTTCAAACTTCACAATGTTTTAAATAACCACACAGACACAAACCAAATGCAAAATAATCCACATTTATTTATATCTTAGTCCTATTTAATTCTATGTTATCTTACGTTATACAATCTTATCTTAACCTCATCTTAACTTACTCTATATTAGTCTTATCTTATTCTATGTTACCTTATGTTATACAAAATCTTATCTTAACCTATATTAGTCTTATCTTATTCTAATCTTATGTCATACAAACTTAGGATAAGTTAAGGTTAAACTATCTTAATCTTATCTTATCCTAAGTACTTGTGAGATCTCTCACCTAATTATTTACAGGTTCTATGAAAAACTATTTACATCACACAGATAGCCCATCTCCACAGCCAACTCCAGGACCCCGGGGATGGCACTCAGCTGGTCCAGCGCATCATTAGGAAATATCACCTCAGCTTCATCATCCCAATTGTCAACATACGTGTAGTGAGCCTCTAGGTTTTGGTCCCTCCCCTGCTTGCAGATGGAAATTGCATTTAGAAACTCACTCCAAAACTGAATACACCAATGGTAAGTAAAGCACTTGGCCTCATAGGTCATTTTAGGGTAGTTGCTAAGATAATAGTTATGCAACTTATTGAATCTTTCCATTTTTTCAAAAACAACGGAAGGGGACATAAATGGGGGTGTCGGACCCGTAACCAGCTGAGATGAGGGGTGCGCTGGAACCTGATACGGAGGGGTGGGATGAACCATGTCCAGAGCTGAAGATGGATGTGGGGCTGGGCTTACAGGTGAGACTACGTGTGGTGACGGAGGAGGAGAGTCTGTAAAAAAAGATGGAGATGGAGAGGAGACAAAAGAGGATGGGATGGGTGACGGAACTAAGAAAGAAGTGGAGGAGAAGGTGTTGGAGCACGGCGTCTCCACCGGGTTCGTGGATGAGAAGAGATTCACAGCTGACACGGGGAGAAGTTGCAAATCACCGGTTTATTGTCTGACAGATTGCAATCCGGGAGCGGCCGTCTGACATACATTCAGCATGTACAGGAGGAGGCTCTGCCATATGTATCAGCTGTATCCCTTTTAAAGCCCTTTGGGCATCTCCCCCCCCTTTCTCAGTACCTTCCCTCTACTTGACAACCACATGTGTGACTCTAGCCGGCTCGTAGTTGTCCTTCTGGAAGGCTAAAAGATAAGTAGGGGCCGCTGATATTCTCTGTCGCCCCCCCTATCTGTTCCGATTAGGTAGCCTTGCCTTGCCGGCGCGCCAGTCAGTTGTTGTTTCAGTTAACTGCATTTTTTAGAATGAACCCCCCCCCCTTTTCATCATGCCCTGCTTTAAGCTATATTCTCTTTTTCCTCTATTCATTGTATGTTCTTTATAATTCTATTTAATCCCACAAAGGCCGGTGAGCAGGGCTCAGGCTCAGGCTCTGACACTGATGGAGTGCGACACAGGATGGTTGCAACCTCGTCGTCACTCTGGGTGAGATCCTCACACGGGATCTTCTCACCCACTTGGGTTGAGTCAAAGGGGTTTGCCAATTTGCTGTTACTGAAGCGTACTAGATTCTGTAAATTTTTTGTAAATGGCCCCTTTTGTTTCTTACACCAATTTCTACGTCCTGACCGGCCTCCCGCCGAATGAATTCCGGGTCGCTGCTCGTGCGGTCGACCGGCTGGTTAGAGGAGCGACGTGTGTATCGTATTTTATCGTTCTTGTTGGTTTGTTTTTGTTTTTCTGCGTGCTTCGGTACAGTCTTGCACAAACTGCTTTGCACTTTTAACGGAGCTGCTTCTTTTTTTGAGTTTCTCTCTTATTTTTCCATACTTTTTTCCTCAATACTCACGGAGCGCTCTAGACGCGCTCACTTTGCGCTGTCTCTTTGTTCTAATCACGCTCACGTTACGTGGCTGCTTGTTACTCCGGACACAATTTTTATTTATTTATTCTTTTAATTATTATTTTATTTATTATTATTATTCCCGGAACATACCCCAGCATGAATATCTGTGAGATTTGTGCATTTTTTTGGACAATTGCATGTACGCATTGGCTGCTTATCTGTGAGTGTGCGTCTTTTACTGGACACAACCCTCCCGACGGATCGCGGCTCATCTAGCACAGAGATCGCTTAATTCAGCTTGGACTACAGACTCAACACTCCACAGACACGGTCAGCTTTCCAGAGGAAATTCTCCGCGTGAACTCCTCCAGCCAGCATAAATTCACACACAAAAAGGTAACCAGAAGAGGGAAGAAAAAGGGTGGCGTTAAAGCCAGGCTTAAAAGGGAGACCTTTAAACAGCGAGCGCTTCCGTCCATCATCCTGGCTAACGTTCGCTCTCTCCGCAAAAAAACGGATGAGCTGCAAGCTAGCGTTAACCATATGCATGAATACAGAACTGCTTCTATCCTGGCATTTACGGAAACATGGTTAAATGAGAGCGACAACGATGACATGCTACACATTGATGGCTTCACCCCCCCGGTACGTCTGGACCGCGTCAGTGTGCTCTCCGGTAAACATCATGGAGGAGGCGTGTGTCTCTATATTAATTCACGCTGGTGCTCCACAGACATCGAGCTCCTGGCCCTTTCTATCTCCCCAGAGAATTTCCACAACTTTTCCTCATTTTGGTCTACATCCACCCCAAAGCCAATGCCGCCACTGCTACGGAGCACATCATCAACACTCTAAATAAATTTGAACAGTTATCACCGGACTCCCCCAAACTCGTTTTGGGAGATTTCAATCACTGTTCGCTTGACAAGTCCCTCAAAGGATTCCATCAGTACGTCACATGTACCACCCGCATGGGGAAGATTCTGGACAAATGCTATGGTTCAGTCCAGGATGCATACAGATCTCTTCCCCTCCCCCCTCTCAGCTTGGCTGATCGTCATACAATCCTGCTCGCCCCAGCATACACGCCAATCATCAAAAGGGCAAAGAAGGTTGTTACAAACATCAAACAGTGGACAGCAGAAAGCAGAAAGCATCCAAACCCTACAAGGATGCTTTGAATCTACAGACTGGGACAATCTTCTTTCTTCCAACAATATACATGAGCAGGTAGACACAGTCTCATCATACATCTCCTTCTGCGTTGACAATATCATCCCATCAAAAACAGTCACCATCTTTGCCAACAATAAACCTTGGATCACCAAAGAGCTCAAGGAAATACTAAACAAAAAGAAAAGGATTTTCTTTACTGGCTCTGAATCAGACAAGAAGGAAATCAACAGAGAAGTCAAACTAGCAATTAAAATGGCAAAACTGAAATACAAAGACAAAGTGGAGCAGAATTTTTCAGAGGGGAACCTCCGCTCTGCTTGGCAGGGACTGAAAACCATGGCCACTGTGAACACAGCTGTCTCCAGTCCCAGAACCATCCACGTTGAGGGCAGCAGCGACACATCACTCCCTGATGACCTCAACTCCTTTTACACCAGGTTTGAGTCAGACAACTCCACTCAGCTCCAGAGTTTAAGATCCTCACTTAAATCAGACAACTCCGCACTCATCTTCAACACTCTGGACGTAGTGAATGCCCTTAAGATGACTAGAGAGAGAAGTGCACCCGGCCCAGACCACATCTGCAGTCGAGTCCTGCGGCACTGTGCTCAGCAACTAGGTGGCGTATTCCGGACCTTGTTCCAGAACTCTATGGACAGCGGCATAGTACCCCGCCTCTGGAAACATTCCACAGTCATCCCCATTCCTAAAAAAAGTATAACCAAAGTTCTGAATGATCTTCGGCCCGTGGCTCTCACCTCTCTAGTGATGAAAGCCATGGAAAGGGTCGTAAAACACCACATCATCAGAACAACTAACCCCTATATGGACCCGCTTCAGTTTGCATATCGCACAGACAGAGGTGTTGACGACGCAAAATCATTCATTATAGACACCATGCATAAACATCTGGAGCAGCCTAACTCATCAGTTAGACTCTTGTTTGCCGACTTTTCCTCAGCATTCAACACTCTGCAACCCCACATCCTGGCTACTAAACTCTCCCTCAACTTTCATCTGGACAACCAGTTAATCCTGTGGATATTGGACTTTCTGACCAACAGATCACAGAGGTAAACAATACTCTCTCTGACCTCCGTTATACCTCTACCGGGTCACCACAAGGATGCGTGCTGTCTCCTCTGCTCTTCATCTTATACACGGATGACTGCAGAAACACACAGCCCAACTGCCATCTGGTGAAGTACGCTGATGACTCCATCCTCCTGACTCTGCTGTCAGGCCCCTCACACAACCATGGTCACGCTCTGCAGAAGTTTGTGGGCTGGTGTGACACCTCATGTCTGGAACTAAACGTGACTTACTCCAACAAGCAGAGAGACCTGGCTGCAGCAGTTACCACCTTCATCCATGGTAAACCAGTAGAGCTAGTCCAGGAGTATAAATATCTGGCCACCATCTTTGACCATCTGCTGAAATTCTCCTCCAACACAGAGGAGATTCTTAGGAAGTGTCATCAGCGGCAATACCTCCTTAGGAAGCTCAATTCCTTTGGAGTCAGGAAAGACATTTTACGGTCCTTTTACTACTCCTTCATAGAGAATGTCATCTCATTCTCCATCATCTGCTGGTTCCATTCCACCAGCATGCAGCACAGAAATCGGCTACAGAGCACTGTCAGCATGTGCTCTAAGATTATTGGTCTGCCCTTGAGATCCATATCACACATCTGCGACCAGCAGACACACAGGCTAGCACTCAAAATCATTAAAGACCCATCACACCCGCTGAACTCTGCCTTTGAGTGGCTCCCCTCCAAACGTCGGCTCCGATGTCCCGGTTGCAGGACACAGAGGAGGAGGGCCACCTTTGTTCCTAAAGCTGTCCTTCTTTTGAATTCCTGACACCCCCCCAAACCCACCATTATCACCTCACACTCCCACCTCCCCTCCCCCTACAATCCAGACCTCCTCTGATCTCTCATCTCATCTCTCTCTTTTTTTTCCCCACTTTCATCATCATGCATCTTATTGCCTCTGTACTTTAAGCTTTATTTATTTTGTTCATAGTTCATTATGTGTGTGTGTCATTTGTTGTGTTACTACTGTTATTTGTGTGCGTTGCTCCTCTGTGCCTTTTAAATTGCCCCTCGGGGACAAATAAAGTTTTTTGAATTGAATTGAATTGAATTGTATTTCTACGGCGTCCTGAGCCCTGCTGACCCCTGCTGGTTGCCACCGGGGAGGGAGTAGACGCAGTGGCGGCAGACACGGTGATGGAGCTGGGTGCCGCCGGCCCAGTGCGGCATTTCCTCCGACGGCCTCCACCACTGGTGCTGGTTCGTCCTTTGGGGTTAAGGTCACATTCGATCTTCCTTCTTCCTCATACTTTTTCTACCTCCAGCTGAGGTCCATGCTTAGGGCCTGTAATATCTCTTTTTCCTTGCTTCTTCCTCTTCACCCGCTGTGCAGATTTGCTCTGTCCTTTCACCTGTTTCTCCTGATCGTGCCATTCCCACTGTCTGGAAGTCTCCTGATCGTGCCATTCCCACTGTCTGGAAGTCTCCTGATCGTGCCATTCCCACTGTCTGGAAGTCTCCTGATCGTGCCATTCCCACTGTCTGGAAGTCTCCTGATCGTGCCATTCCCACTGTCTGGAAGTCTCCTGATCGTGCCATTCCCACTGTCTGGAAGTCTCCTGATCGTGCCATTCCCACTGTCTGGAAGTCTCCTGATCGTGCCATTCCCACTGTCTGGAAGTCCACCTTCCTTGATCTGCTTCTGCTGGAACTCTCTGCAGCCTGGATTAACAACTCGTCTGGTTCTACGATCCAGAGCTGGCTCCATGACGTGCAGCTGGTAAAGGACTGGCTGTGGGTCACGTCCTGAGGCCGTATTCCTTGTTTTTTGTTTTGATTTTTACTTTCCTAATTTTGACATTTCTTACTGATTTAAGTATGTTATTTCTTTTCTCCTCAGTTTTTAGCTGCACTCTTTGGGGCTGGGTGCTGCCGGTGACCACTGTTGGTCCTTTGTCTCTTTTCCTTTGAGGTGCTGTCTCAGAGTGTATTGGGGGGGGGGGGTCGAGTGTGTTTTGTTCTGTTCCGTCTTGTTCTTTGTTATAAAATCTCCAATTAAAATTTGATCACAAAAAAAAAAAAAGAAAAAGCAGAAATCCTAGTTTCGATAACTTGAGAGTGAAGATGCAATCCCTAATACTAATAATGCAATTTATGGAAATTGAAAGATATATAAATGATTTTACTTAATAGTCAGTTCCTGATGTCAGCATTTGGATTGAGCAGGCTGCTATATTTGGTGCACATGAACCTTTCCAGCGTTGTTTTTCGCTGTTGTTCTGCATATCAGGGAATCTGTGCACCAACTGTCGTGTTTTTATAGGTCAAGTTCCCCTGTTGAAACGCAGGCGGCCCAATTCAAGACCAGCGCATAAGTCTCCAAAGCCTATATTTCCTGTATCCAATAAGATGACAGAATTTTTCTCAATGTGCAATACTGACTGCCAAGTGTGATATCTGTGATGTGTGTGATGTAGTTTTGTTGTAGAGTGACATAAGGATTCAGTTTAATTAAATGTGCTGTCCCCTGTCTTTTTAATCCCAAAGGACGAACCAGTACCAGTAGTGGAGGCCGTCAGAGGAAATGCCGCACTGGGCCGCCGGCAGCCAGCTCCATGACCATGTCTGCCGCCACTGCGTCTACTCCCACCCCGGTGGCAACCAGCAGGGGTCAGCAGGGCTCAGGACGCCGTAGAAATACAGCGGGAGGCCGGTCAGGACGTGGAAAGAGGTGTAAAAAACAAAAGGGACCATTTACAAAAAATTTACAGAGTCTACTACGCTTCCGTAACAGCAAATTGGTAAACCCCTTCAACTCAACCTAGGTGGGTGAGAAGATCCCGTGTGAGGATCTCACCCAGAGTGACGACGAGGTTGCAACCATCCTTCACTGAGCTCTCATCGGAGGCGGACGCACTTCTCTCCCTCTCCCTCCCCTTATCTTCCCTGCTTTGCTTCTCTCGTCTCGTCTAGTCTACTGTCTTACTGTCTATACTTGAGAGACTCTCTCAGCCCTGCTCTTCAAAACTAAGGAAATTATGGATTTGATCAACTGGTCTCTCAACGCAATTGACACCATCTTCTCGACGAGAAGCCCAGGTTCAGGGGAACCTGACTGTTCTGCAGGAACATACGCAGCTGGCTACACGATGGACGGATGGGAGAAGTGGAGGGTCGTGTGTCTGGCAGCTCTTTCCGTGGAGGACATCGAAGACATTTACCTATTCGGAACCATGATTACAGGTCTGATGCTGATTGGATTAGGCATTGCCCTGACTTATCGGAAATTGAAGAAAACGGTGACAGCCGCTCAAAGCCCAACTAGGCTGGCCGGGATGATTGACGGACTTGGCAGAGCTGTTGGCGCCCAGACTATGGCTATAGATCGCAAACTGGATAACATCACTGTGTCTAACGACCGCAGATTTAATAACATCACCGTGACTATGGACCGCAGATTTGATAACATCATGGAGAGGCTCACGGCTCTGCAAAGGATTTTGGATGGCGGAGACCAGCATGGACATTAGAGGAACTGCGAAATTACAGTTTCTCGCCTGAAAACCCAAACAACCCCATTCTATCTGCTTTTGGCTCCCCCCTAATCAGCACGGGCCTTGGCCAAGGCCTCTGCTGAGCTCAACAACTCCCCCTGAAGAACAAGGCAGTGAGACTCTCTTGCATTCCTCTCCCCCAACCACAAGGGCACCCTACCCCCATCCCACGCCTTCGCCGCTTCATACCCCCAGCGTGAACGAACGGGTCCTTGTACAGCGCCGTTTGGCTGCAGGAACGGACGGCTGTTTGTCTATGCTGGACTACCTCCACCTCCCCATTCCCCTCCCCTGTTGCAAGTCTCGACTTTAGTGTTGTGAGATGTGGTGACTATGTGCTTATTGCTGAGGTGTTTTTTTTTTCTGTTCCTATATTGTACTTCCTACTGGAGTACAGTCTGGGGGCTGTTTTTTTTATTCAGCTCCACTCTCCTCACGTAATCTGTTTCTCTGAGTTTTCCTACAGTCCGCTGTCTTCCTGACCTGTCTGCCCCCCTATAATGTTTGTGTATGTATGGTCGGGTTGATGGCCTGCTTTTCGCTGATACTTGTGACTAGTGACATGGTGAATTGCAACAGCAAAAAAGGGAATCAATCAATCAATCAATCAATCCTGTGTCGCACTCCATCAGTGTCAGAACCTGAGCCCTGCTCACCCGCCTTCTCCCCCACTTCTTAGTTCCGTTACCAGTCCCATCCTCTTTTGTCTCCTCTCCATCTCCATCTTTTTTTACACTCTCCTCCTCCGTCACTACGCATACTGTACTCTCACCTGTAAGTCCAGCCCCACATCCATCTTCAGCTCCAGCCCACCTCTCTGTATCAGGTTCCAGCACAGGCTGCAGCCCCCTCATCTCAGCTGGTTACGGGTCCGACACCCCCATTTATGTCCCCTACTGTTGTTTTTGAAAAAATGGAAAGATTCAATAAGTTGCATGACTATTATCTAAGCAATTGCCCTAAAATGACCTATGAGGCCAAGTGTTTTACTTATCACTGGTGTATTCAGTTTTGGAATGAATTTTTAAATGCAATTTACATCTGCAAGTAGGGGAGGACTCAAAACTCAGAGGCTCACTACTCGTATGGTGAGAATTGGGTTGATGAAGTTGAGGTGATATTTCCTAGTGATGCGCTGGACCAGCTGAGTGCCATCCCCAGGGTCCTAGAGATGGCTGTGGAGATGGGCTATCTGTGTGATGTAAATGGTTTTTCATAGAACCTGCAAATAATTAGGTGAGAGATCTCACAAGTACTTAGGATAAGATAAGATTAAGATAGGATACGTTAAGATAGTGTTAAACTAAGATTGGATGACATAGCATTATGTGACGCCCCTGATGTCTGGAGGATTTGCCAGCATGAATGAAGCTCACTAACAGCTCAGGCTTCTCAGAGGGCATTGACATTGCATCAGAGAGAAGCATGGTAAGGGCTGGGACAAGTTCCCCTGGCTGACTCTAAACCACTTCCTCTAGCAAATTAAACCCAAGTAGTGGGTGATCAAGCGGAACACTGCAGACAAGAAAAGGCACTGTGATGGGCTCGCTGAAGCTGCCATTAGCGCTCAAGCTGACCGTGATCAGGACCTAGCCATCAAAAGGAAGAAAGTCTCCATTTACAGCATGGACCTCCAGCTCTTCCTTATCATCACATATTTCACTGAGAGGCCTCACCGGGGCATCTGGTAGGTACCTCTCCTTCCAACCTCTGTTGATCATACTCAGTTGAGCTCCTGCATCTAGCAGTGCATCGACTGTCAACCCACTGAGGTTACATCGTGCAAGAGCCTTGGCACCTATAAACTTAACCAGGCGCCTACTCATTTGACTGGGTATGAGAAGAGGGGATTGGGGAAATGCTTGCTCATTGTGGTCTTTTGGCCTATGTTTCATTATAGCTGGCTTAGTCTTATTGGTGTCTGAGCCCTCTGTGTCGCACTCAGTAGTGTGAGGTGGGCACAATTGGGACTGAAGGTGAAGCCCGGTCACTGCCTGTCCCACAGCAGAAATCAGCTCACGTTTTCCTGACACTTGGGTTTCTTCAGACAACCCACTGCCCTGTGGCCCTCTTCACCACAGTAAAAGCAATGCGTGCAACCTGGGTGGTTTAGTTCAAGGCATTTAGCACAGCTGTAAGATTTGGCTTTCTGTTGGTCTACTTTACCTGGGCAGTTGTGGCAAGACCGTGGCTGTTGGGTCTGCAATGGCTGTTGCAGTTGTTCAACTTTCTTCATTAACTCCTCCACTCTCTCAGTTAACTGTTGGAGCACTTCAGCTTTGGGCTCTTGATCTGAACCATGTTTCTTTGTACTGTTGTTTTGCGCTGCTGCAACTTCAAGCTGCGCTCTCTGCACATTTACAGGTCTCTGCCACACAACTGTCCCTAGGCGTCTTTGTCTTTCATTCTCAGTGTTTGTTATCCTCATCATTTGTTTTAGGATTGTCTCATCAGACACATTGCTGTCTGAAAGCAGTGGTTTAAGTTCTCGACGTATGTCATCATGCTTATGGCCGAGGCCCTGGTATACTGTGTGGAGGAAAATGTCTTGGACTGTGGTCACATGGTATTTCAATTCAGTGCCAGCATATTTAGAAGCAAATAGGATCTTTTGTTTGAGGCCTATGACTCGGTACAAAAACTGTTGTGGTGTTTCATTGTCACTCTGATTTGCGCACATGAGCTCTTGGAATAGTTCTGTGTTACTTCGCCCCCCTTAATGGGACTGTAAAAAGCCTTTAAGCTTATCCTTGTGTACTAGCATGTCTATGAAGTTTCCTGATTTAATGACTTTGAGAACACCTCTCAGGACTTCAGTCTCACTGAATTGCTCTTTAAGGCCATTAAGAGTCTGCAGCTGTATATCATTGCAACAGTAGACTAAGCTAATTTCCTAGATCCTTAAATTTGCAAGCAATCATTTGAAGAGAGAATGAACCTTTACTATGTGAGAAAGAGAAGTGCTCCTCCCTGCTTAATCAACTTAAAACACATAAAACATTCTCCTTCACCTTCTCCCTTATACTACAAGCCTTCCATTTCAGTTTAGCTGATTCTTAGCACAACTGACTAGTAAATTTCTATGCTATATTGCCAGTAACTCACTAGCAGTGTACTGATTTTTCAGCTATGCCCTTGTTTGTCAAAGTTTAATTATCATTAATTTCCCCCACAAGGATTGTTGATGTACCGCTTAAATAATCTCAACCAACATATTGGAATATTCTTATGACAGAGAACCTATCGTGTTAGATGGCATAATTAAGTTACAAAAAAAGCAGTCGTGTGTGTAGAAAAGAATCTGCTGTATTGATTTTATTTAACCAGGAAAAAAATCAGCATGTAATATTTCGATTAAATGTCCTTTTTATTTATGACATAGTTTCATAGACAAAGAGCAAGTACTAAATGACCAACAGCAAGCAGTTATGAAACAGGAAAAAGAGAGAAAGAGTCCGACGGAGTCACCACTAGATCCAGTACCAGGGGGGTCAGCCACGTTTCCGTGAAACATGGTATATTGCAGTTTCTTGCATCGCGCTGGAACCCCAACCTCGCTCTTAGGTCACCTAGTTTAGACTGGACGTTTGCGAGCAGGACTCTGGGCAGTGGCGGGCGATGTGCTCGTTTCCTCAGTCTGTTTCGGACGCCGCCGTATGTCCCACAGTGCTTCTTTGTTCGGCGCCGCGGGGTCATGCGGCCGTGTCCTTTGTTTGGTTTGATTTACACAAACGTAAAAGCATGGACTATACCCCTAAAGGGAGGCCTTATTGAAATAATATGAATCATTTAAGGCCTGCATTCCACAATTAGATTAAAATGAGTACAATCTAATGTTAATATGGACGGATGTGTGTGTATGTGAATGACTGTGTGTGTGTGAGTCCTGTCAACAGGTACCAAATGCCCCTCCCCCCCCAAAAAAATAAATAAAAAATCTGAAGTTTATGATTAATATGGGAGCCCAGGAAATGTACAGGGTATGTACACAGGGCTGACAGCTTCTTATTATAATGTACTACAGAATGTGCAGTTAAAACAAAGAAAAAAAAATATCACTGACAATGCACCAAGACTGACAATGCACCAAGACTGGCAATGCACTAAGACTGACAATGCACCAAGACTGGCAATGCACCAAGACTGACAATGCACTAAGACTGACAATGCATTAAGACTGGCAATGCCCCAAGATGGCAGCATGAGGTCATTGCACAAAACTGTGAGGAAATGCAACCCAGGTTGATCAGAAGGATAGTGCGGATGGTAGAAAGAGCCATGGAAAGCATTCAAAACCATTCAAACTGAGCTCCAAGATCAAGGTACGTCACTTACTGATCGCACCATCCGTCGCCTTTTGAACAATAATGGGTTCCGTGGAAGAGAATCCAGGAGGACTCCACTATTAATAGAGAAACATGAAAAAGCTAGAGTGGAATTCAGCAAAATGCATTTTGACAAGCCCCAAAGTTTCTGGGAGAATGTCCTTTGGACTGGTGAGACAAAATTGGAGCTTTTTGGCCAGTCACATCAGCTCTGTTTACAGAAGCAAGATGAAGCTTTAGAAGAAAAGAACACCATACCTACTGTGTAACATGGAGGAGCTCGGTTTTGTTCTGGGGCTGCTTTGCTGCATCTGGCACAGGGAACCTTGAATCTGTTCAGGGCACAATGAAGTCTCAAGACTACCAAGGCATCCTGGAGTGAAACATACTGCCCAGTGTCAGAAAGCTCAGCCTCAGTCACAGGTCATGGGTCCTCCAACAGGATAATGACCCAAAACATACAGCTAAAAGCACTCAGGAATGGCTGAGAAAAAAACATTGGACAATTGTTAAATGGCCCTCTATGAGCCCAGATCTTAATCATATTTACCATCTATGGAAAAATCTAACAATTGCAGTGGAAACGCCACCCTTCAAACCTAAGACAGCTTGAGCAGTTTGCTCAGGAGGAGTGAGCCAAACTACCTTTTGGCAAATGCAGACGTCTCATGGTGAAGTACAGAGATTGCTTGTTGGCAGTGATTACTGCAAAAGGTGGTGCAGTTGCGGGGTTACAAACATGAGCAACTGCACTTACTTACGAAGTTTATATCTCTGCACTATTTATTTACTGCCTGTGTGCACCTTGCACGTCCTGTTACTGTGATGTTAAGTGTTACTATATGTTGTACTGGGTCCATGGAGAAACATTGCTTCATCACTCTTTGTACATGTATGAAGCTGCTGATGACAATAAAGTGACCTTGAACCTTGAATGGAAAACTGTGTAAAATAAAAGGCAAACCTCGACCCGTACCAATTCAATTCAGTGAAGTTTAATAGAAAACAAGACTTTAAACAGCGTGTGAACGGGAAAAGTAATAGTGATGTGACACAAACTGACATACCTTTTACACCTTGGTGGCCTTTGCCTAGACACCTCTGCTTCAGACTGGAGGTCAGACATCGTCTCTGCCTCTTTGGCCTTCCTCCTGCCCTCTTCATAGCCGTCTGTGGAATACAGATGCAATAAACATTATTCAATCCCCTTATAATCACTCAGCAGGACACTCTGCAGATTTACTGAAATTGAATACTTTGCAGAATATCAGTCAGCCTCCACTACAGCCAAACAATGATCACATATCTTAGCCAATGGTCATGCATACAATAAAACAACAATGGTGCTTAGAAGTTTGTGAACCCTTTAGAATTTACAAGTTCCCTACAGCTCTAAGGTCCATACAGAGGAGATGAGGAACATGCAGTTTGCTAAGTCACCAAGTTACCTAAGAACACTAAGGAGTTGCTGAAGAAGCGCAGTAGAGACTGTTTTTTCTGAGAATCCTCAGAAAGAACTGTCTCCCCAGAAATCTGCTCCATGCCTTTTATCACTGTTCCATGGAGAGTGGTACGGCAGCTGCACTTCCTCAGACATGAGAGCTCTCCACAGGGTCATCAGGGCAGCGGAGAAAACGATTGGCTGCCCTCTCCCCTCCCTGGAACAGATCTACACCTCCCGATGCCGGAAAAAAGCTTTGGACATTTCACAGGATTCATCACATCACTGTCTCTTTCAGCTTTCGCCATCAGGCAAGAGATACAGAGCCATGAAAACCAGGACAAATCGCCTGAAAAACTGTTTTTTCCCCAAAGCAATCATGGCGCTAAATGCAAAACATAACAGTTCATTTCTTATATTTAATCAGTGCAGTATGGTTATTCAGTGCAATCGGTATAGTCAATGCAGTATTCAATGCAATTTGTATATTTTGTAATATTTTATTACTCTTTTTATACCTCACATTGACTTGAATTGCATTTTCAGTTTCGTTGTCCAAGTGACAATGACAATAAACATTATCTTTATCTTTGTTAGGTGGCTACGTTTACATGCCTTAATGCAATTAAGATGTTTTCATGTAAACAGATTAATTGGGGAACTCATTTATAAATCTGATTGAAAAAGATGGTAAGCATTCATACAAACATTTATAGGAAGATTTTGGGATTTATAAAGAAAAACGTTTTGTGAAAAAAACGCATATTTCGTGAACGAGGTTGAAGCAGATGCTGTTTCGACAGGATCCTGTAGAGGGCACTGTGTATGCTAAATCGAAGGCTCCAGGAATGTATTTGGCATTTATAATAAACAATAATAATTCAAATATTTGTGGGCACACGGCATTTGGCTCTGAAATTACACAGTTCTTTAAAATAAAATTTAAATTTGCAAACTGAGTTGTATGCTGTGTTTGAATGTTCAGATATTATTATTATTATTAGATATTTCACTGTGTATTTTTCAACTTAATGCCCTCTGAAACTGGTACTATTTCATTAAGACCGACTTAAAAACAATGGGGGGGGGGGGGCGGGTCTCCCCGGGGCTGGCGGGGCCCCCGCGGGGTGTGCGGGTGGTCCGGGCTCCTGGCTCTGTCCGTGCCTGCGTGGCCGACCCCCGGGCCTGTGGCCGTGGGGTTCCTGGCTCGTGCTCGCCGGTGGGGGGCACCCGGTGCCTCCCCCCCTGCCTTCCTGGGGTGGGCGCGCAGCCATACGGTGGCGGGGGGCCCGGGTACCTGGCCGCTGTGGGGCGGCTGGGTCCATGACCCGTCGGAGCTCTCCCGGCCGTCTGGGGGCCCCAGGGCGGTGTTGTTGTGGCCTCGCACACTCACTGGGAATCATTCCATGTTAACCTGCACACTCATACATACACTCACAGCACACAAACATACACACATACACATATGCGTACACACACACATACACGTATGCATAAACACACACACATACACGTACATATGCACACGCACACACATACACACACTTTCATATCAACACACATACACTTAGAATGCACACACACATAGACATGCACGCACACATGTACACACACACACACACACACACAAGTGAGTCTAGGGCTCTCTTCCCCCATTTTATCCCTCTTTCTCCTTGTCTGGGTGTGTGTGTGTGTGAGAGTATGTGTGAAAGTTGGTGTGTGGCTTCCACTCCCTCCTCTCAGATGCAGATACGGGTACGGCGATATTTAGACAGTGTTCCTGGTGGTCTGCTTATGTATATATATTTATTTTCTTTCGTTGGTATTAACGTATTTAATTCCAGAAGCAGATACTGGCACAAGCATATTCCCATGTCATAACGGTACCACTGGTTTCTTTGTGTGTATACTGTTTGTGTGTGTCCCTGGATCTTATCTTTCAGATACAGCAGCTGGTGTGATGATACGGTGTAAAGCAGCAAGATGCAGAAGCTGTCCTTTTATCACTCTTTCCTTTTTGTTCTACTGTTTGTTATGTATTATTTCTCTTTCCCTGTCTCTCTCTCTCTCTCTGACCCCCCTCCTTATTTTATTTTTATTATGTATTTATTTATTTTTCTACTTCCTCTGTCTCTTACCCCTTTCTCTCCTTTCTCACTTTCTCTCTCTATCTCTTTCCCACTAACCGCCCCTGTCAGCTCCGGCTTTGTGGCGCAATGACATAAAAATGATTAATAAAGAGTATACCTCAAGTAACAAGAGGAGCTTAAATCCGAAGCTCCACTTTGCAAAATAAAAGTGTTGGCACAATAAAGCACCCAGACGAACATCCTGCTTGCTAAACTGCCGGACACGACAAGGGGGAAAAAATACAATGTATTTTCTGCCCAGGTTAAAGGCTTCTTATTCATAGTTCCTGTACGGGGGATAGTGCTCACAGCGGCACATGCTGTGCAGTTTACAATAAAGACATTTTGAAAATACAAAATAATGTATGAAAAAATGATTAAGCTGTAGCACATACTTTTATTTCAAATATGAGTTTCACAAATTTCCCTGTAATGAAAATGGTGAAATAACCCAGGCTTAATGTGATATTTCATTTGTAACACATCTGTTCTCCAAACTTTGGCCACAAGATCTTCTTCCTGCCAGAATCTCTCCTTTCCTTTAATCCTCGGCTGTTGGGATCTGCTCTGCTGCTTGGAAGTTCCCCGGGGAGTTAGTGTTGGGAGGTTCTGGTGGAATGTGACCATCGTCAACCATGGGCTGGATAGCGCTGTGGTGCCCAACCTGGCTCTGTGCCCTTCTTCTTTCATCTGCCCGGGCAGTGCCAGGTTGCCTGTGGTCGTCCCGGAGACACTTCGTCTTCCCTTGCTGTACTCTCAAGCCTCTGAGACAAGCACAATTTCAGCTCTACACTCAGCAAGACCTTTAAAAGTATAAAAATGAATAGGCCCTAAAAATGGAGCCTGCAAGTTTTTTGGCTCAACACAAGTGATCAACTAGCTATCGACGCTAATGACCATTCATTAAAATGTCTAAAAAAGCTTCCTCCTTGTATATGCACAAACATTTTGCACACATGACGTTATCATGCATATATACTCACCTAAAGGATTATTAGGAACACCATACTAATACGATGTTTGACCCCCTTTCGCCTGACTAGAAATTTACTAGTCAGCTGTGCTAAGAATCAGCTAAACTGAAATGGAAGGCTTGTAGTATAAGGGGAAAGGTGAAGGAGAATGTTTTATGTGTTTTAAGTTGATTAAGCAGGGAGGAGCACTTCTCTTTCTCACATAGTAAAGGTTCATTCTCTCTTCAAATGATTGCTTGCAAATTTAAGGATCTAGGAAATTAGCTTAAATAATATAATATTATAATATAAATATTATATATATATACACTCACCTAAAGGATTATTAGGAACACCATACTAATACGGTGATTGACCCCCTTTCGCCTTCAGAACTGCCTTAATTCTACGTGGCATTGATTGAACAAGGTGCTGAAAGCATTCTTTAGAAATGTTGGCCCATATTGATAGGATAGCATCTTGCAGTTGATGGAGATTTGTGGGATGCACATCCAGGGCACGAAGCTCCCGTTCCACCACATCCCAAAGATGCTCTATTGGGTTGAGATCTGGTGACTGTGGGGGCCATTTAAGTACAGTGAACTCATTGTCATGTTCAAGAAACCAATTTGAAATGATTCGAGCTTTGTGACATGGTGCATTATCCTGCTGGAAGTAGCCATCAGAGGATGGGTACATGGTGGTCATAAAGGGATGGACAAATTGTAGCCTCTTTTCCTATTTGTAGTGGAGATGAATGGTACCCGGTGGGGTCTTCTGCTGTTGTAGCCCATCCGCCTCAAGGTTGTGCGTGTTGTGGCTTCACAAATGCTTTGCTGCATACCTCAGTTGTAACGAGTGGTTATTTCAGTCAAAGTTGCTCTTCTATCAGCTTGAATCAGTCGTCCCATTCTCCTCTGACCTCTAGCATCAACAAGGCATTTTCGCCCACAGGCCTGCCGCATACTGGATGTTTTTCCCTTTGCACACCATTCTTTGTAAACCCTAGAAATGGTTGTGCGTGAAAATCCCAGTAACTGAGCAGATTGTGAAATACTCAGACCGGCCCGTCTGGCACCAACAACCATGCCACGCTCAAAATTGCTTAAATCACCTTTCTTTCCCATTCTGACATTCAGTTTGGAGTTCAGGAGATTGTCTTGACCAGGACCACACCCCTAGCAATCATGGCGTTAAATGCAAAACATAACAGTTCATTTCTTATATTTAATCAGTGCAGTATGGTTATTCAGTGCAGTCGGTATAGTCAATGCAGTATTCAATGCAATTTGTATATTTTGTAATATTTTATTACTCTTTTTATACCTCACATTGACTTGAATTGCATTTTCAGTTTCGTTGTCCAAGTGACAATGACAATAAACATTATCTTTATCTTTGTTAGGTGGCTACGTTTACATGCCTTAATGCAATTAAGATGTTTTCATGTAAACAGATTAATCGGGGAACTCATTTATAAATCTGATTGAAAAAGATGGTAAGCATTCATACAAACATTTATAGGAATCCTATAAATACATGATACAATCCTATCATTCTTATACTATGGTATCTTATATCATATAATCTTATCTTAACCTTATGGTAAGTTATCCTGTCTTAGTCTTAACTTATATGCTATTTTATGTTATACAATCTTAACTTGACCTATCTTAACCTTATTGTTGAGCTTTCTGCCTCCATATGTATGAACCAAATGTTCTCTTCATTCATTTGTGTAAATCAATAAACTGATTAATATTGTAAACTGGTGTTTTATTTTACGTCTTTTCAGTATTTACATTTTCGTTTTAAAGCATACATTTTGACACACGTCTACACACGTCTGCTGTCATGAAAAACTTACAGAAAGAGAGAAGAAATCACTCCACACGCAGCATACATCGTGTCACACATTATACATGCGCGGAAAAGAAAAAGTAGACCCTTTTTGTCAACATCGTGGAAAAAACTTAATAATCAGAAATAATACAAACATATGAGATGAGAACACATAATCCAACACTTATCCTATATAATCTTAACTTATCCTATGTTACCTTATGCTACAGAACTTGATCTTAACCTTAACATATCCTATCTTAATACTGATAGCCCATCTCCACAGCCAACTCCTGAACCCCAGGGATGGCACTTAGCTGCTCCAGTGCATCAATAGGAAAGATGAAGACAGCATGTTCCCCTAATTTCCTGTTTCTGATGGAACGCCATCCGACCTCACCGTGGCGAAATGAATGGCTGATATTATAGGTACGGTAATAGATACAATTAGACAGTTGTATTGTCTGGCGTTGTCATAGCTGCAACACTAAAATAATATAACTAACCAGAGTGCACATGCACATGCATTGGTACTATGTCTCCGCGATGCTTCAAAATCCATCGGCAAAGATCTCTGTGATGCAGAAACATCGCTACCGAACATTTGATTCCATATTCCCCCGATGTCTGCGCCATGTATTTCAACAGTGATGCGATGTTAATTTGATCACTCTGCAGCCTTTAGCCCGCTGTTATTTTCCGTTATTAGGTTATTATACAGGGCAGCTCAGGCCGGGGGAGCAGGCGCTGATGCAGCCCGGTGCCGCACCCACCACACGTCGGAACTGCTCGCGATCCCGGCCGGCGACCCCCCAGGCAGAGATCTAGACACGCTCGATTCAGTCCCACCCTTATTATAATTACTTTTATATCCTCCTGAGACCCAAGGAAAAAAGTGTCCTTCAATTGTAGGTTATGTGTCTTTGGAGGAAATAAGACATCTTACAATTTAGATTTTTTCTAATTTATTTTTATTTTTAATTTCACAGCATGTCCTCTTTAGTGCACAACAGGAATAAATACGTTTCCTAACATCAGTGAAAAAATAAATGCAAAAATACAATGTCCACTACAATGGACATAAATGAATGGGTCGGGTCTCAGGAGGATATGCAGTAATTGGTAACTAGTCATTTTCAGTAACTTGCACGAGACTGCCAGTTGGCTGAATCCGAAATAGTTGTAGTGCTACAAGGCTGGATTGTTACAGGGACTGTGTTAAATGCAAATGCTGTTCTGATTGCGTTAAAATCAAACGTTTTTGCTCAGATTTCATGAATTTGGTGGTGTGCTCTTTATAGTATGCCAAGTTTTCCTAAAAGCAGATATTTTTTTTTAAGGTGAAATAGAGCAGCGCATTGAATTGTAATGCCTGTATCTTGAAACGTAGCGTGTTGCCAGACTCTCCGATGCACAGCTCTATGGTCCATACAGAGGAGATGAGGAACATGCAGTTTGCAAAGTCACCAAATTACCTTTTGTTAAGTGGCTACGTTTACATGCCTTAATGCAATTAAGATGTTTTCATGTAAACAGATTAATCCGGGTGCTCATCTATAAATGCGACTGAAAAGTATGAGAAGCATTCATACACACATTTATAGGAAGATTTTGGGATTTATGAAGAAAACGTTTTGTGAAAAAAACGCACATATCCCTGGGGAAACCAGACCACCTTGTAACCTATATGAAAATGACTTTATATAAATTAGCGAATTAATATTTGAATACAATTAAATAAATAAATAAGTGAATAAATATGTTGCATAAGAATTTATTATTTATGTTATAAAAGAAAAAAAGTAGTGATTAAATTAGGAACCTAAGAATTAAATCAGATTTTCAGGTTTTTTCTATTAAATTAGTCTAGGCATTAAAATAAGCCCTATTGCTTTAAGCTGTCGGAGTTGTCAGCCAATCAAAACGTCTCCTGTCGGAAAAGGAAAAAAGTTGAAAGGTGAAGGTGGGTTAGCGAAGTTCGGCTAGTGAGTGAACGAAGAGGGAGGAAAAAAATAAGTGTTTTGTTTTATTTTTCCATTTCATAAGTATTTTCTGTTACATTTCTGTCTATAATGATAGGCTGTGGTTATGTTGGATATTTTTTTTCTTAAGTTGAGCAAGTGTTGCTTGAGCAGCGAAACATTTGGAGGGCCTGCTAAACGCAGGGACTAAGATCAAGATGGCGAGCCACCCATGTGAGAGTACTTGGATCATTACGTCGCACCGACAGGGATTCCAGCACTTTGGATGACCAGGTTCTCATTCAGTGAAGCTGGGAGTTGGTCGACTACCGCCTTGGACATTTTTTTGCTAGAAGTGGATTCGCGGCGCGGTAAGCAAGGATCCATTATAAACTGCGCCATATTTTTTTCTTCTTGCTTTGGATTGTGTGGACTCCGAGTGGACTGCCTAACTCGGACGCTGGTAAAGATAAATTTGTACTTGTGTTGGAGAACCTAGAAACTGGATTTATATCCAATGCTGTAATTCGATGTATTGTGTACATTGTGATGATTGACTTCTGATCCTAAAATAGCCCTAAAATAAGTTAAAACCAATTAATCTATTACAGTACTAACATAAGAACTAAAGACTAAGATAAAATAAACTAAACCTAGAATCTAAATGGAGCTCGAATTAGATTTTGAAACTAAATAGGCTACGGAAAATTTATAACAGTAAACTGGTTATTTCCTTATCTAAAAGAGAAAGGGGTAAAACCTGAGCTTCTTTACAATTAAATGTAAATGTTTGTGTATGTCATGTTAAATGTTTATGTGAAGGCCTTGCCTGGTACCGAGCTTATATCCTCATTGCTTTAGTTTTTATTTTGATTGTCCCTCATTTCCCTTATAAATAAGCCGGCAGTTTACAGCTAACTTTTGGGTTGTGGTGTGTGATTATTATCTAATTAACTATAACTGCTTCCCGAACCTAGAGACTGGTCCTATTTGTGGCAAGTGCTACATAAACTTGGCGAGCCAGCCAGGAGCAGTTGCATGTTAAATTAGAAAAAAAAAATTATATATATATATATAAGAAAAAAAAAAAACCCCTAATTTAACCACCTAGACCTAAAATAGAACAAGTCCGGCTAATATGGAAGTTGTAGATAGAGAAAACATTAAGGTGCCTAACTCAGTCATTGTTAGTGGAATAACAGAAACAGAGCTAGATGAGGAAGTAATTGACTTCTTGAATAAATATGGGCGCCTAACAAGAGTTATCAGGATAGATAATCCCGAATCTCCATACCACAAAAATGTCATTGTAGAGTATGAGAGTGGGGCTGCAGTGAATGCTCTTCAGCCTCTACTCCCACATAGCTATGAGAGTCCTGGCAAAGTCACCTATCAAATTAGAGCCCTGTCAAGTGAATATGTTCCCACTGTAACTGACAGTGTCACACAAAGCTTTTTGAGTGAGCTGCAAAGGATTGCGAAACTTGGTGGTAAGTCCTTTGAAGAGATCCTACAAGAAGAAATGTTCAAATGCAGGAGAATAGCAGCTGCTGCAGCAGAGCTTGTGAATGAGCCTGAAAGTGAATCTTCAAGCACAGAGGTCCAAAGTGAAATAGCACACTCAGCAGTGACCCAGACGGAGGTGGCTGAGGAGGTCTTCCCTGCTAAGACAAGGGAACAGGGTAAATCATCTCAAAGTCCCTCTGGGTCCATAGTACTCTGCCATGCTAAAGGGAATGAAGTCCCTATCACTGCCATGAGCTATGCTAATCCTCCTGAAGTGCAACGGATGGTTGTAGAACATGTGGTGAGAAGTGAGGCACCAGTGTCACTGATGAGTGCATCATTTAGACTCAGACAGTTCTCTGGCAAAACCCCTTGCCCCACTCATGAAGCAGACTTTGACACGTGGCGAAATAGTGTTGAACTTATTCTTAGGGATCCGGCTCTGTCTGACTTACAGCGATCAAGGAAGATTTTAGACAGCTTAGTACCACCAGCGGCTAATGTAGTGAAACCATTAGGTCCAGATGCTTTGCCAACAGCTTACCTTAACTTATTAGACTCAGCCTATGGAATTGTAGAAGATGGTGATGAGCTTTTTGCTGTGTTCCTCAACACACTCCAAGATTCTGGAGAGAAGCCATCTCAGTACCTACACAGGCTACAGACAGTCCTTACCAAAGTACTGAAAAGAGGTGGTGTGTCTGCTAATGAAGTCGATCGGCATCTCCTACGTCAATTCTGTCGTGGATGCTGGGATAATGTGCTGATAGCTGACCTCCAGCTTGAACGTAAGAGAGACAACCCCCCTCCATTTTATGAATTATTGTTGCAACTTCGTGTAGAAGAGGATAAACAGAGTGCAAAGGAGACCCGCAGGAAGAAGCACCTTAGCACATCAAAGCAGAGGACCAATGCACATCTGTTAGCTGCAAACTCTCTTGAACGTGACACCTCATTAGGGAGTGACGTTGCTGAGCTGAGGGGGCAAGTCACCGAGTTGCAGGGTCAACTTGCTCGAATTAAGATACAGAAACTAGGATCAAGTGATCCTTCCCCTGATGTCGTCGCTGAATTAAAGAAACAAGTCGCAGAGCTCCAAAGCCAGCTCACAAGTCGAAAAGCACAAAGACTACTAAAGGCAAAGAACAATGTGATAAAATCTAGTGCAACGCGTCAAACTAAGGGCCAGGAACCTGAATGCCCCCCAGCTACAGGCCAAAGACATAGTAACAGACCGAGGCCATGGTACTGTTTTCAGTGTGGCGAAGATGGCCATATTGCCTCTGTATGCCCAAATGAGCCAAACCCATCATTGGTAGCTGAAAAAAAGACACAACTGAAGGAGAAACAGTCTTTTTGGGACAGTCAAAATGGCTCAGCTTTTTCTCAGCCTTTAAACTGAATTCGGCCCTCATTACGGGACAAATGAGAGCCAGAAGACAGGGTCCCATCCTTGGCACGGGATGCAAAGGGAACCGAAGATTTTCTTCTCCAAGATATAATAAAGTGGGGTTACCAAAGGGATTGATAGGAGCGAAGTACACTGCTTCTGTATTCATTAATGGGCAGACCTGTAGTTGTCTACTTGATACAGGGTCTCAAGTGACTACTGTGTCACAGTCATTTTATGAGGACAACCTCCCTCACTTGAGCATCCACCCATTGGATGAGCTGCTCGAGGTAGAGGCTGCAAATGGTCAAACTGTGCCTTATTCTGGTTTCATAGAAGTCGACATAACCTTTCCAAAGTCCTGCTTTGGCTCTGAAATCACTGTGTCCACCCTTGCATTAGTTGTCCCAACCACAGGGTCAAGTGCGCGGTCTATGCCCTTGATAGGCACCAACACTTTAGATCTGGTGTATGAGGACTACTGCAGAGTTAATACAGATCTTCAAACTCTTCCGTATGGTTGCAGAGTTGTCCTGAAAGTGATGCAGCAGAGAAATAACCAAAAGGAAAACAGTAGCTTAGGGCTAGTGAGGCTACCAGGAAGGGAACCTAGACTTGTCCCTGCTGGGGAGAGTTGTGTTGTAGAAGGATTGGCTCATGTCAATAGCCAAGCATTAGACCGGTGGGTTGTGATCGAACCCCCTTCATCGTCTTCTATGCCCGGGGGAATGCTAGTCATAAGCTGTTTGCTCAGTCTCCCCAATAATCCATCTAAGAGAATACCAGTGGTGCTGCACAACGAGAGTAAGCATGACATAATTATTCCAGCAAAGGGTGTCATAGCTGAGGCACATGCCTTGCAGGAAGTAGTTTCATGTAAATCAAGCCCTGCTGATTCAGAACACTCAAGTAATTCCCCAAGGTCCTCTGAGAATGTAAAGCTGAACTTCAGCTTTGGTGACTCTCCACTTCCAGCTGAATGGAAGGAGAGAATAGAGAGAAAGCTGTGCGGTATGCCCGAAGTGTTCGCTTTACATGATTCAGACTTTGGTCGAACCGATAAAGTCAAGCACCAGATTAGACTGAGCGATGAGACCCCCTTTAAGTACCGCCCTCGACCAATCCGTCCGCAAGACCTTGATGCAGTGAGGAGACACCTGAAAGAGCTGAGTGAGGCAGGAGTAATCCGTGAGTCAGAGTCGCCCTTTTCCTCACCCATAGTGGTGGTTAGAAAGAAGAACGGAGATGTAAGACTCTGTGTTGATTACAGGAGGCTAAACCTCCAAACCATCAAGGACGCGTACGCTCTGCCTAATCTGGAGGAGGCTTTCTCTGCGCTCACAGGCTCAAAGTGGTTCTCTGTCCTGGACCTTAAGTCAGGATATTATCAGGTTGACGTAGAGGAAGCAGACAAACCTAAGACGGCCTTTGTATGTCCATTGGGGTTTTGGGAGTTTAATAGGATGCCTCAGGGTGTGACTAACGCGCCCAGTACATTCCAAAGGCTGATGGAAAAGTGTATGGCGGATATTAACCTCAAAGAAGTCCTTGTGTTTTTGGACGATCTAATAGTTTTCTCAGAAACTGTGGAGGAACATGAAGTTCGCCTTTTGCGTGTCCTAACCCGTCTGAAGGAATATGGATTAAAGTTGTCCTTGGAGAAATGCAAATTTTTCCAGACATCAGTGAGGTATTTGGGACATATAGTATCACAGTACGGTGTTGAAACAGACCCTGAGAAGATTGAGGCCTTGAAAGCATGGCCTAGCCCGAGGAACCTGAAAGAGCTACGCTCATTTCTAGGATTCGCCGGATATTACAGACGATTTATTCGGAATTTCTCCAAGATAGTAAAGCCGTTAAATGACCTCACTGCTGGGTATCCACCACCTAGAAAGTGTGACAAGCCGAGAGAGAGCAGTGGCAAGTATTTCAAGCCGAGAGAGCCTTTTGGGAAAAGGTGGACGCCTAGTTGCCAAGAAGCTTTCGAAACCATAATTGACAAACTCACCACTGCACCTGTGTTAGGATTTGCTAACCCCAAGCTACCATATGTATTACATACAGATGCAAGCACAACTGGTCTGGGGGCAGTGCTCTACCAGGAGCAGGAGGGAGTTATGCGTGTTATAGCTTATGCTAGTCGTGGGCTGTCAAAGAGTGAATCCCGTTACCCAGCTCACAAACTTGAATTCTTGGCACTCAAGTGGGCCGTAACAGAGAAGTTTGCTGATTATTTGTATGGAGTCTCTTTCACAGTGGTCACGGATAGCAATCCATTAACTTACCTGCTTACCACAGCTAAGTTAGATGCAGCTAGTTATCGTTGGCTGTCTGCTCTCTCCACCTTCAAATTCCAACTTCAATACCGAGCAGGGAAATGCAATCTAGATGCGGATGGCCTTTCGCGACGCCCGCATGCTGCGCCTGTCAATGATTTAGTGTCTCAGAAAGAGGAGGAGCGAATTCGTCAGTTCCTACACTACCACCTACCTGAGTCTGGCGAGTTTGCTAGTATCTCTCCCAAAACGGTGGATGCAATTTGTGAGAAACATCTAGTTTGCCCACCCGGGAACATCAGTGAGAATGGTGCCATCGTCCCACTTGTCACATCTCTTGCCATGTCTGCCAAAGCTATTCCAGACAGTTTTGAAAATTGCGATGGATTTCCTGTCATTCCCCGTGTGACAGGGGAAGAATTGAAACAGCAACAGAGAGCTGATCCTGCTGTGTGTGAGATCATCCACCTGATGGAGACTGGGGAAACCCCTACTCCAGCTGTTAAGAAGGAGTTGCCAGACCTTTCCATCTTTCTGCGAGAGATGAACAAACTAGAGTTGAAGGATGACATTCTCTACAGGAAGAGACGAACTGATGAAGGGACTCAACACCAGATAGTCTTACCTGAGACATTCAGAGACATGGTAATGAGATGTCTTCACGATGATATGGGTCATCTAGGTTTTGATCGGACCCTTGACCTCACTCGATCCAGATTCTTTTGGCCAAGAATGGCCACTGATATAGAGAAGAAGGTAAAGAGCTGCAGCCGTTGTGTTTGCCGAAAAGCACTACCAGAGAAGGCAGCGCCTCTAGTGAACATTCATGTCACCAGACCGCTTGAATTAGTCTGCATGGACTTTCTCTCAATTGAGCCAGACCGAAGCAATACAAAAAATGTACTTGTGATCACCGATTTTTTTACCAAGTATGCATTGGCAATCCCAACCCCAAATCAGAAAGCTAGGACAGTAGCCAAGTGCCTATGGGAAAACTTTATAGTACATTATGGGTTCCCTGAAAAGTTGCACAGCGACCAGGGTCCGGACTTTGAGTCCAGAACAATTAAAGAGCTTTGTGATCTTGCAGGGATACGAAAAGTTAGGACAACACCGTATCATCCCAGGGGAAACCCTGTGGAAAGGTTTAATAGGACACTCCTAAGCATGCTTGGTACACTCAAAGCAAAGGACAAGTCCCGCTGGCGAGACTTTGTGAAGCCATTAGTACATGCATATAACTGTACTAAACATGAGACAACTGGGTTCACACCCTATGAACTAATGTTTGGACGGCAGCCCCGGTTGCCTGTTGATCTTGTTTTCAATGTCCCATTGAACAATAGTGGACAGAAGTCTCACTCCCAGTATATTCAAGCCCTGAAAGCTCATCTTCAGGAGAGCTACCAAGTTGCAAGGAAGAATGCTGCTAAAACAGCTAAACGGAACAAGGTTAGGTACGACAGACGTGTGACTGAATCCACTTTGGGTGTGGGTGATCGGGTCCTAGTCAGAAATGTGCACCTAAGAGGAAGACACAAGTTGGCGGACAAGTGGGGAGAAACTGTGCATGTTGTTGTTAACCGGAAAGGAGATCTTCCAGTTTACACCGTTAAGCCGGAGAACAAAGATGGTCCCCTAAGAACGCTGCACAGAGATCTCCTGCTACCCTGCGGGTTCTTGCCCGTCTTAGAAGATGACCCTCCTGTTGTGCTTAAGCCTCGGAAGCCAAGTACCCGTCAGCATCCGAAATCTAACCATGGCCAGAATGAGCCAGAGTTTTGCTCTGATGAGGATGATGACTTTGTTTATTCATATCGAAGTCCTGTCTTTAGGACCATGAGGTCCATTGATGGATATGACATGTCAATTCCTCCTAGAGAACAGACCCATTCTTCTGCTGAATATACCTTCTCAGATCCTGCAGTTTCCAGCAACGTTCCAGAAGAGTCTGGAGGAGCTTCCTCTGGAAGTTCACCATCACTGGGAACAAGGCACTTTGTGTATTCTGAGGTGGAACCCATAACCACGATTGACCAGCCTGAAAAGGAAAACTTACTTGAACAAGCAACCCGTGGAAGTGACAACCCTGTGGAAGAAACAGAATCTGAAATAGTTACAGCTGGTGATGAGAGTTTACCTGAGAATCAGAGTGGGGAAAGTATACAGAGACGTAGTGAATCTGAAGCTGTGGGGAGTAGTGAAGTCATGGATCGGAGTGAGATAGAGATTGATGATGGAAATTGTGAGGATGAAGATAAGAACCAGAGTACACTGAGAAGATCTTCAAGGCAGAGAGAACCGATGAGACGGCTGACCTATCCTGAGCTAGGGAACCCCTTAGTGACTATTGTCCAAACATTATTCCAAAGCTTGAGTTCTGCCATCACTAATTCCCTTGGAAGTGAAGTTAGCTTGACACCACTACCCAAACCCAAAGTGATATAGTCCACTAATACAGTTTATGCAAAGGGACTTGCATAGATTTAAGAAGGGAGGGTGTAACCTATATGAAAATGACTTTATATAAATTAGCGAATTAATATTTGAATACAATTAAATAAATAAATAAGTGAATAAATATGTTGCATAAGAATTTATTATTTATGTTATAAAAGAAAAAAAGTAGTGATTAAATTAGGAACCTAAGAATTAAATCAGATTTTCAGGTTTTTTCTATTAAATTAGTCTAGGCATTAAAATAAGCCCTATTGCTTTAAGCTGTCGGAGTTGTCAGCCAATCAAAACGTCTCCTGTCGGAAAAGGAAAAAAGTTGAAAGGTGAAGGTGGGTTAGCGAAGTTCGGCTAGTGAGTGAACGAAGAGGGAGGAAAAAAATAAGTGTTTTGTTTTATTTTTCCATTTCATAAGTATTTTCTGTTACATTTCTGTCTATAATGATAGGCTGTGGTTATGTTGGATATTTTTTTTCTTAAGTTGAGCAAGTGTTGCTTGAGCAGCGAAACATTTGGAGGGCCTGCTAAACGCAGGGACTAAGATCAAGATGGCGAGCCACCCATGTGAGAGTACTTGGATCATTACGTCGCACCGACAGGGATTCCAGCACTTTGGATGACCAGGTTCTCATTCAGTGAAGCTGGGAGTTGGTCGACTACCGCCTTGGACATTTTTTTGCTAGAAGTGGATTCGCGGCGCGGTAAGCAAGGATCCATTATAAACTGCGCCATATTTTTTTCTTCTTGCTTTGGATTGTGTGGACTCCGAGTGGACTGCCTAACTCGGACGCTGGTAAAGATAAATTTGTACTTGTGTTGGAGAACCTAGAAACTGGATTTATATCCAATGCTGTAATTCGATGTATTGTGTACATTGTGATGATTGACTTCTGATCCTAAAATAGCCCTAAAATAAGTTAAAACCAATTAATCTATTACAGTACTAACATAAGAACTAAAGACTAAGATAAAATAAACTAAACCTAGAATCTAAATGGAGCTCGAATTAGATTTTGAAACTAAATAGGCTACGGAAAATTTATAACAGTAAACTGGTTATTTCCTTATCTAAAAGAGAAAGGGGTAAAACCTGAGCTTCTTTACAATTAAATGTAAATGTTTGTGTATGTCATGTTAAATGTTTATGTGAAGGCCTTGCCTGGTACCGAGCTTATATCCTCATTGCTTTAGTTTTTATTTTGATTGTCCCTCATTTCCCTTATAAATAAGCCGGCAGTTTACAGCTAACTTTTGGGTTGTGGTGTGTGATTATTATCTAATTAACTATAACTGCTTCCCGAACCTAGAGACTGGTCCTATTTGTGGCAAGTGCTACAACCTTATGATTAGAGGAAAAATATGTCCATTGCTTAAAATTATCATACAGACCCAGTGAACTCAAAAACAGGTGTTTTGTAAAAAATAAATGAGATTGAAGGAGATGCTGTTTCGACAGAATCCTGTAGAGGGCACTGTGTATGCTAAATCGAAGGCTCCAGGAATGTATTCGGCAGTTATAATAATAAACAATAATAATTCAAATATTTGTGTACACACGGCATTTGGCTCTGAAATTACACAGTTCTTTAAAATAAAATTGTTTAAAAAAAGTTTTATGAACAAGTCAAATATGAATTATAAAATACAATTTTCCAGTTAAAATACTTATTTTAAATACATGCCTCAGAAATTCCGACACTGAAGAGGGAAGTATGGTGAATAAGTATCATTGGTTCTAACTGAAGCCAAAGGCGAGGAGTACAGCAATTTCACTCAAGAAATAAAAATATCCTCAAAGCCAAACCGCTTCAGAACATAAAACAAATAGTTCCATTCAACACGATCAAAGGCTTTCTCAGCATCTAAAGATAGGAGTACCTCTGGGCACTCAGACGAAGATGATGTGTAAAGGATATTAAATACACGCCTAATATTAAAAAAACAACTGTCTATTTTTAATGAAACCAGTTTGATCAGATGACACAATGGAGGGTAATACAGATTCAAGACGGAGAGCCAACACCTTAGCCAGTATCTTAACATCAACATTAAGGAGACTAATTGGACGGTAGGAGGAGCAAGCGAGGGGATCCTTGCCCTTCTTCAGAAGTAAGGATATTGATGCCTGACGTAGAGTTGGAGGCAGGCATTGGGACTTTAAGCTGTCATCAAATACATCCTTGAGTAAAGGGTTTCATTTTGCTGCAGACTTTTTATAAAACTCTGTAGGAAAGCCGCCCGGGCCTGGACATTTCCCACTCTGCATGCATGTGATAGCTTTATGAATTTCATGTAAGGAAATAGGATTCTCTTACATTCTCATCCACGGTGGGTATATTCAGGTCTTCAAAGAACCTATCCATTAAACTCAGATCAAAAGAGTGTTTAATACAAATTAAAATAGAAATCACTAAACTGCTTATTAATATCTAAGGGATCTGATAATAGTCCTGTGTCAGAATCAATCTGGGCAATTACTTGAGTACTAGATGTCTGTTTTAAACTATAAGCCAGAGCCCTGCTTGGTTTCTCCCCATACTCATAAAACATGTGTCTGGTTTTTAACAGAGCCCGTTCCGCCTGTCCAGTTGAGAGCAGATCAAATTCAGCCTGATACATCATCCACCGTTTATATAGCTCTGGAGATGGACCAGTGGCATAGGCTTTGTCTACTCTAGAGATGAATTCCAAAAGTTATGTTTGCCTAGCTACCTGTGCTTTATGAACAGAGGCATTGTAGGAGATAATTTGGCCCCTCAGGTAAGCCTTGAGCGTCTCCCAAAGTAAGGAAGGAGAGGTCTCTTCATTTACATTAGTTTCTAAAAACATATCTATACCAGCATTTACGAAGGCAATAAATGATTCATCTGACAAAAGAAGTGAAGTGAGCCTCCATCTGAATCTGCTAGGTCTATGATAGGGGAAGGTCAGGACCAGTGTTACAGGTGCATGATCTGATATTACTATACTGTTATAAACACATTCTTTTACCAATGGGAGTAGATATGTATGTATGTATGTATAAAGAAATAATCTATACGTGAATAATAAAAAGAGTATTCCCTCTTTGTAGGATAAAGAAATCTCCATGGGTCAGACACCTTGCAAGATTGTAAAAAAGTCTCTATGCATTCAGCTGTTTCTGAAGCACCAATTGGGCGATTGGAGGATCTATCCAATACTGGGTTAATTACACAGTTACAGTCACCAGCTAAAATAAGCTGATGAGTGTCCAGGTATGGTACGGTCAATAGAAAATTGTTCATGAACTTAGAATCGTCCCAATTTGGAGCATATACACAAGCTAATATCACAGGCAAACGGTACAGTTTACCCACCACAATAACAAAGCGGCCATTGGGGTCCAATATTGTTTCAGACACTTCAAATGATACTGATTTGTTGATCAAGATTCCAGCCCCCCTGGCCCTACTCCGAAAGGTTGAATGGAATACTTGTCCAACCCAGCCTCTTTTTAAACTCAAATGATCTGACCTGCGCATGTGCGTCTCAGTTAAGAAGGTTATATCCGTTTTTAAAAACTTAAGATGAGCAAGGACCTTGGTGCGTTTCATAGGATGATTTAGGCCTTTCACATTCCAATTAGTAAACTTAACTGACTGGCCACTCCTCCCAGAAGCCATATTTGAATTTGCCATATTTAATACTGGTAATATCCAGCAGACATAATCTGAGTTGCAGTAAATTAATTCTGTGACTCTGGTAGATGTCATGTTCGAAACAAAGTGTAACCACTAATGGACAAAATGAAAGACAAAAAAAACAACAAAATAAAAAAGAGACTTTAAGTACAAAAACACCACCACCCCCACCCCCCAGCACTATCCCGAACACAGTGCATATCCCAAGAGCAAAACACTGCAAAATTCTAACTTGGGTCTCTAATTTAACCAAAAACGACCCAAAGCACAGCGAGCAATCACATTCAGAAATATATATACAGTGGTACCTCGGTTCTCAAACTCACTAGAACTCGAATTTCTTGAAAGTCGAACAAACCAGTTTGACCTAGAACTCGATCTGAATATCAGAAGTCGAACCATGAACACTGACTTAATATAAATTGTACGCGCCAGGAAATGAGTCATACGACAATGCAACTCTTACTTGAATGCCTTCTTCACAGACTGGACGATTAACCAAATAAAACTAATGACAACAACCAGAAACGGCTGATCACATGGGGATCCCACACGAGCTTAACGAGGGGGCGTGGCACACGGAAGGAGCGGACGATCGGGGCAGGACAGGGGTAATGTTGGGATAATATCTTTATCGTTTTGGAAGCCATTAAGAAAAAAAACGCTCTTCTTGTTTTATCCTGTTCATTTTGTGTTGAAGTGCTTAAAAAAACACACACACACACACACATATTTAGGTGTCATTTTGGGGGGCCGGGAACCAATTAATTGGTTTTCCATTATTTCTTATGGGAAAAATTAGATTAGAACTCAAACTTTTTAGGATTCGATCTGGAGTCCGGAACGGATTAAGTTCGAGAACCGAGGTACCACTGTATAGTGCAAAATACCATGTATTTTGTAATGTCTCAAATGAAGTAGGCCTAAACTAATATTAGGCCACTAAACATAGTGTACTATCAAAGAGCAGCCCATTGGTTTTCAATTCAGTAGCCTAATATGAAATACTATGGTTTAATGGTTTAAAATTATAGTAAACAAAAGCAGCTCAAGAAAATCAACTATTCATATGTTATAGCCTATTTATATGAGGAAGAGAACAAGAATTCCCGGCATGTTGAAAAAAGTGCCTACACCAAACCTTTCCATATAGACTAATAAGAACCGAGAGAAAAAAGGGAAAATAAATGTCTTTCTCATAAATTGAGCAACATAGCACTATCTGCATTTAGTAGGCTATAGACCTGGTTAATTCAACTTTGACACTGACGGTGAAATAAACCTGTACAGTTCGGTCACTTAAAAAACACTGACCGTTTTTGAAAGTTATGTCTGTACCTGATCATGATGGAGGAGAATGGTAGTCTTTATATACGAGATGGCCCGATGGGGATCGGTAAAGGTTTTTTCCTCGCCATCAAATGTGATACGGAATGTAGCTGGATAACGGAGACCAAATCTCACATCCTTAACAGTTCTAAGGAGCTGCTTTGCCTCTTTAAAGGCAGCTCGCTTCTTTGCTATCTCCAGAGTGAAGTCCGGAAAGATGTGCACACGCTTCTCCTTGTAAAACAGCTGCTTCTTCTGGCTGGAGAGGCGAAGGATGCGATCCTTCACGTCACCATGATGTACACGGATTATGAATGGTCTTGGCCTCTCCCCTTCCCGCAGCCTCGGTGCTAATGAACGGTGGCCCCGGTCCAGACGTGGAGTTTCCTCCAGGTTCAGTATCTCCTTCAAAGCAGTCGCGCAGAATTGCCGCGGGTTGGTCCCCTCTTGGCCCTCCTCTATTCCAACAATGCATTTAGTTGTCAGGTTACACACATCTGACTGCAGTTTTTTCGCAGCAGTTTCCAAAATGAAGACTGTAGAGCTCCACGCCGTGGTAGACTGCTCGAGGTCGTCCAAACGCTCGGAATGCTGTGCATTAGCAGTCTGTAAGGAGCTAGCCGTAGAATGCAACTCTTGGCGGATAGAAGTTATTTCTTGCCAGAGGACAGCAGTTTGTGTATCTATTTTCGTGCCCAATAGTTCAATCGCTGTCATAATTTTCTCAACCGAATCCGAAGAAAGTTGCTGTGCATCACCCTCAGTGGTAGCCTTCTTGCTAGCTGTAGCAGGTTTCTGTGAGCGACTAGCCATTTTTAAACGAGGAGGAAAACAAAACTTTTAAACGCGTTTTCTTGCTGCCTTAGTCCTTCAATTAGTGATGTTAAACTTTTCGGATAAATATTTATCTATCAATATAGCTTCTGCAAGTATGTAAATATAATGAAAATGAAATTGCTCGCTGAGCTCCAGGACCTCACAGCCTCACGTGTCGAACGTCAACCGGAAGTTCCCATGCAATTGTTTCTTAAACATACCTTTACCTATCTTATCTTATCCTATGTTATCTTACGTTATGTGAAATGTCGCTATTTACATCTGACAGATAGCCCATCTCCACAGCCATCTCCAGAACCCCAGGGATGTCACTCAGCTGGTCCAGCACATCACTAGGAAATTTGACCTCATCTTCATCAAGTCTCGGTCGCAGGGGCACCCTCATTATCCCCGTACGAATAGTGAGCCTCAGAGTTTCCATTCCTCTGTTGCTTGCAGATGTGAGCTGAGCTCATGAAGTCGTTCCAGAACTGCTGGCACCAGTAATGAGCATAGCACTTGGCATCATAGGTCATCTTATTGTAGTTGCTTATATCGTAATTATTGAATTTTTCCATTTTTTCAATAACAAGAGAAGGGGACAAAAACGGTGGTGTTGGACCCATGACCAGCTGAGATGAGGGGGCCTGCACCAGAACGTGAGGCAGAGGGGTGGGATGAACTACGGCTGGGGCTGAAGATGGTTCTGGAGCTGGGCTAACTGGTGAGGCTACGCATGGGGATGAAGGAGGGGAGTCCATAAAAAGAGATGGAGAAGGAGGTAAAACAAAAGAGGATGGGACTGGTGAGGGAACTAAGAAGGAAGTTGATGATAAGGCTGGTGAGTAGGGCTCAGGGTGCGACGTTGTTGGGACTCGATGCAGGATGGTAGCGATCCCACATGGGTTGAATCGAAGGGGTTACTGGAGAATAGCAGCTTTTGTAAGTTCTTGGTATATGGCCCCCTTCCGTCCTTTAGGTTTCCTCCTTCGTCCTGATAAAAGAATGACGGTACAATTATGCAAAATAAAGTGTAAAAATACAAGAGTCAAATCAATTGATGGCTGTTAGTGACAGACAGACAGCACACTTGGCAGTCAGTACTGCACATTGAGAAAAATACTGCCGTCTCATTGTCTCATTGGAGACAGGAAACGAATGCTTGGGAGACTTACGCGCTGGTCTCGGATTGGGCTGCCTGCATTTCCGTAGGGGTACTTCACCTATAAAAACACACCAGTCAGTGCACAGATTGCCTGATATGCAGAACAGCATTTACTATAGAGAATAGCAACGCTGGAAAGGTTCATGTGCACCAAGGCTAACAGCCCACTCAATCCAAATGCTGGCATCAGGAACTGACTATTCAATCAAATCATTTACTGTATATAAGTAAGTGAACTTTATTGTCATTCACACCATACAACAGTACAACAACGGAAGCATAGCTGAACAAAATTGCATACCTCCAGGCTCAATGTGCAGACATAAAAAGACAGGTGCACATAGTCAACATATGGATAACACAAAGAAAATTTCACTTCTTACACAGAAGTAATTAAGACTGTGTAAGACAGCATAAGGCAGCACAGGACAGACACTAAATATACAAACCAATATACATATATCTTGCGCCTTCCATAAATTCCATTATTTCTTTACTCTCAGGGTACCTAAAGTAAGAATTCTGCCTTTTCTGATTTACATTATGGGGACATATTCACCTGTTATCTTACTATTTCACAATGATTATCTGTGATGTTTAAACACATCACAGCAGCAGAATTTACCGATTCCATTATACAATACAGTAACCATGTGGATTAGAGCCCCGTATGTTTACCGTTTCATGGTAACAAACACGATCTATTACTCTAAGTAAAACTCCATCCATCCCTTATGAACATTTTATTTTTAAGTATTCCAAGACACACACTTCCAAAACAATATGATTGTCACAGAATACAAGACTCAACAACACCAGACAGCCCTATTCTGACTTTCATTCTTCAAGTGTTGAGTTACTCTGGCCATCGTTTTGCCATTCTTACCGGGGCTAATGGAACCAGGGTTGTTTTCTGGAGCAATCCACACAAGTTTCGGGGTGACAATGAAACAATTAAGACGGACCAATTAGTGCTGGGCTGTTTATCGGATATTTACGGAATATCGATATATTATCAAAACCAGATAAAGGAGGACACAATACAGTTTATATCGACATAATTTGGTCGTTTGTTAAAATCGGGCGCTATTAAAGACTTTGAATATAATTCCTTCCCCTTTTAGAAGTAACGCGAGAGCTGCGGTCCCGACGTTGCACAGACTCCCAGAATTCACAGCGAAAAGCGACCCATTCAGTTAGGATTCATGGGGGTTTGATGGAGGGCTTAATGCAATGGGACAGATAATATGTCACATGTGGTTTTCATTTAAAACTGAATATTTACCACACTTGAAGGAAATTTTCATGTATTGCTAATCTTCCTAAAAATACAGAGGTGGGTCTATGCACTTATGCCGATATTATGTTTTGTTTACCCATGTTTACAGTTTTATCCTTAACATAGCCTCCACGGGTTTGCTCTAAAGACATCTCATTTCATTTACACAATGACAATAAAGCCATCTTTATCTTATCTGAGAGTGGAAGAAGCAAAATGACGCAATGCTAACGTTAGCATTAGCAAACAGTTGCCTAGTAATCTTTGGAAGTAACACGTTACTATAATTCCACTACGTTTGGCTGTAAGGAGTAATATAGCTAAATACCCTTTCAAGTTAAATAACACAATTAACAGTACCGAAATTTAAATGGACTTGTTACTTTTGTCTTTCGTTAAAATATTAAGTTACAAATGCGTCCTGTTCCGCTAATTTCCGGTTTATGATCTAACGCCATCCGACCTTACTGACAATTTGTCAGTTGTATTGTTTCGCACTGTCACAGCTGCAACACTAAAATGATATAACTACCAGGCATTGGCATTGTCTCCGCGATCCTTGAAAATCCATCGTCAAAGCATCTCTGTTGCAGAAACATCGCTACCGAACATTGATTCGACATTCCCCCGATGTCTGCGCCATGTTTCTCAACAGCGAGGCGACGTTAATGTGCTCACTATGCTACCTATAGCCCACTGTTATTTTTCCTTATTTGGCTTTATAACCCACAACAGGTTTATAGTATATATGTATTCCTATAGGGTAGATGTGTTCTGTTAGCCCCACATGCAGGCATACTGTTTAAAAGCACATATATAGAATCAATCCATTACAACGTTTACTGTTTGATATTGACAACATGACAGAAACAGAAACACTAGGTTTAACATTTATGCTGAAGTGATTATAACACAGCAATACTGTCCGATAGTGGTGGGCGGATCGATCCAAATATCGATAATAATGTTGGTATTTATATTGATCAATACCAGTTTAATGAGATCGATACTTATAAGTT
Organism: Paramormyrops kingsleyae; assembly: GCF_048594095.1. NCBI lineage: Eukaryota > Metazoa > Chordata > Actinopteri > Osteoglossiformes > Mormyridae > Paramormyrops > Paramormyrops kingsleyae. The sequence continues at coordinate 143,793 of NW_027325993.1, forward strand.
TCAATCTCTCTCCCGAATGCACCGCAGCTGTGTGTTCGCGCTGCTGCTCTCAATTGCTGCTCCCAGCTGTCACATGACTCAGCGGCGCCAGGCTAGCAAACAGGCGCGGGCGCACACACATACACACACACACTATAATATTTCTAATAAAGTATTTTAATAGTGGGTCGCTGAGCCATGCTCACAATAATTAACCCTCTGCAGCCTAGGGGTAGGAAACACACTTTCACTGACTGGGGCATGGTCACACATTTCTTCAAATATCATAAACTTAATTCATGACAAATAAATTATTTCTTATATATTTGGTTTGGCAACAAACTCATCTTAATCTTAGTGTACTTTGTAAATATGTCAAATTTATGTGAAGTTTGTAATTTGACATTCAAAGTATAGACATTGCAAAATGCAGTTTGGAACACTTGCAGAAACATTATAAAAGTACATAGTAAGCAATGCTGGCTACATGAAGATGACTAAATGGTGTAGTTGCAACATTCATTTGGATAAATAAATAAGAAAAGCCTAACTCATGTAACTATTTCTGGCTCCTTTCATTGAATATGTAGCAACTTTAATGTGTATGAATGAACCATTGTCACCTGGCCACGTCCCTACCCCCCTTTTATGGCGCTGATGGGGACGTACAGTATCTGGATCGCGTTTCACCATTGCGCTGTTAATCAAATTACCATGCGAATGCGATTTGAATACGCGCTACACGCCCCCGATGCAGGTAAAACAAAGTAAGGTGACATGGTTTACTTTTTTGCCGATTCAACCTAATTTAAAAAACTTTAATACTTCCGTCAATGGATGTTTTGAAAAGAAGACAGATTACGGATTTTTCATGATTCTACATTAAGATTTGTGGGATTCAATAGAATTATAAAGAACATACAATGAATAGAGGAAAAGGAGAATATAGCTTAAAGCAGGGCATGATGAAAGGAGGGGGTTGATTCTAAAATAATACAACTAACAGAAATCAGGAACTGACAGTGTGCGAGCAGGGCAGGATGACCTCGTCCCAGACAGTTGGAAAAGAGGAACAGATGCTTATTTTAACTTTTGCTTAACAAAAGGGGGCTGCAAAAATGCTGACACAATAAGATGCTGGGAGGGGGAACATGTGCTAACTGACAAACAGAAGCAAATGTAAAAACATGTTGATGTCACGTAGCTGGGAAAATACCAAAAGAGGGGGGAACACGTACCCGGAGGGCTATAAAAAGACAGCCGATAACTATTGTTCGAGCTTCTTACTGTACATGCTGAATGTATGTCAGATAGTCGCTCCCTGATTGTAATCAGTCAGAGAATAAACTGGTGACTTGCAACTACTCCTCGTCTCAGCTGTGAATCTCTTCTCATCCACGGACCCGGTGGAGATTACTTACTCCAACAGATTTCAGCGAGATATAAACTGAAATAGACGCGAAAAGTACGTTGCATCGCCGACGATGCACTCGACCCCAGAGGGTAAAACAGCAGGGATAGTTCGGGGTTTAATCATCAGATGCATGCGTTTATTACAATTGCACTACTACAACCCACACACCGGCACTGCTCACCGTGCACGTCGCCCCGTTTACTCCTCATACACACGGTGGGCGCACGCACACATACACACACACTACACACAACAATAAACATTAACCACTATACATGACATAACACACAGCACATTTATAATCACACAAGCGATTACTTATAACTATTTATAAGCTATCATCAGTCCAAGGAGTGACGCCGATGTTTCCGTTCTGCCTTATTTGCTGTAACTGTAGTTCCGCTTTTTGCCAGCAGGCTGCGCACAGACAGCGTTTCTGTGGGCTGCACATGGTATGTAGTTAGATTAGTATTTCATAACTGCACTGCAGGACATTGCGTAAAATCATTTTCTGCAGTAAGTATTGGAGTGTTTATAAATGATCTTTTAAATAATAATAATAATAATAAATCAGTTTCTCACAAACACCTCCATTCATGACTGACTGAAATATCAAGGATGAAAGTGATTAGAATCAGCTCAGAGAGCCCATGCCGAGCTGTTGCTAAAGTAGCAGCAGTCAACTTTAAACCAATGTTAAACAAATACTAGTCTGAAAACAATCAGTCATTAAAATTAATCAGCTTGCTAAGTTGTGTTTCCTTTAATAATATAAATGTTATAGAAAAATGGAAACCCCACGCTCTCCGCGAATATTAATCACCAAGATTTATAAAAACCGCAACTGTACTGAAAAATAACGTTGCTTATGAATGTTGGCAAGTAAAAAGTATTTGTACTTTGTGATCAAGTGCCATTCTTGGCACATCACACAACGACGAAATGTGTCCTCTGCATTTTAACCCATATGTGACATATTAGTGGGCGGCTATATTATTTAGCTTCATTCTTAAAATAATAATACTAATACCAATAATAATAATAACAAAACCAAATATCCTGTAAATTTTAGAATGTGAAATGGTCGGCTAAGTTGACCTCGAACGGTTCTGCGTACTCATTGTTTTTTTTTTTTTTTTTTTTTTTCGTTTCTTGTTTTAAGAAACTGAAGCCACCCAATCAGCGTGCCAATGGAGTGACGTCAAGCGAAGGTTCAGAGAGATTCTAGAATTTATAGTTATTGCTACGTATATCTGGAAGCAGAAGCTGTAATTTTTTTTATTTCTCTCAGTCTTGATTTGGGCTTGGTTGGTGATTACTGTTCCTGTTCAATTCCTTTAAATAACTTCGGCAATGGCTCCTTTCAGTCGCTTGCGTAGTTTTCTACGCACTTGCCTGAGAAGCTTGAAGCGTTCCAACTTTCGTGTGGGCAAATCCACTGCACCATGCTCAAGTGTTGCAACGGGGGTTGCTATAAATGGCAACGCCCCTGCAACGGTCGGGAGTGGCATCCACCTCCCCAGTGGACACGGGGATCACGGGGATCAGTGGGCGGCAGTCTGGGAGAAAATTACAGCCCTCGAAGACGAGGTGGGCCGTTTACGGTCCGAGATCTCCCAGCTTGCCGGTGCCCTGACTCACCCAAATATGCCCCGGAGCAGTTCGGAGACCACTCTTATAGTCCCCACTTCAGCTCCAAGCTGTTTCCCGCCCCCTCCTCCTCCTCCACCGCCTCCTCCTCCACCGCTGCCTCCTCCTCCTCCGCCTGCTAATATCCAGGGCCCGAAGCAGAAGAGGAGTCATCCTCAGGGAAGTGGCACAGGACCCACCAATGGCCCCAGCATGGTGGATGTTCTGGCGGAGCTGCCGCACATTAAACTGCGCCCAGTGCAGAGGTCGCCAGGTGGGACGCCAGTGACCAGGAGGGGACCGACGCAGGGGACGCCCATGCCCTCAGAGGACTTTGCTGCCATTTTAGCAGAAGCACTGAAGAAAAAGTTTAAGCATCAGAACCACTCTGATGAGTAAGAGCAGCAGTCCTCTGAGGCCTTTAACACTAGGTTTGCTAAACCTACGCAAATCTACGTAAAATCCCCTCGGCCCGACCGGAATGGAACTCCGTAACCGATTCATGCTGCAAAAGGCAATGGAAGCAGAGAGGGAAGCTTTTGCAGCTGCTGCATCATTTGCTGCTGCTGTGCCAGGAACTGTTCAGACAACTCAGTGCCAGGTACAAGAGAGCTGCAACAGGAATCGCAGCAGATATCTCTGCGCAAAGTGTTGCAAATTCACCTGCGCCAAATGCAGGCACAGACGTTACTGGGTCTGCAAACGCTGCAAACACTGACTATGAAACCACTGAGATGATGAAGAGGAACTGAGGGACTGAGAATTTTTTTTTACTTCTTTTATTATTATTATTATTATTATTATTATTATTGATTCTGTTTTCAGTCTATTTTTGACAAATAAAACACTTGTGTTTCTATATTTTGTGAAATTGTGTCTTTCATATTTGTGGGTCAGTCAGAGTGTGGGATATTTTGTATAGATATGGCAAGCTTGCCAGCAGCAGTGGCGGTAAAGAAATGCAAATGTGGCAGGGTTCACAGGTAACTAGTGTTTTTGCACAACAAAAGCAGGAGGACAATGGAGCTAATGGCCTCTCCACCCGAGGTCGGGCCGAGGGAATTCTCACCAGTGTTACGACCCTGTCTAGGGGTTAGGGTGTAACAGAGGAAGGGAATGGGGAAAGGGGAACGAGGGGAACACAGGGTGTGGTGTACAAGGGAACACACGTGGACAAAGGGGATATTTTTATAGTTTTTTTATATTTTATTCACGCAAGACAGACACAGAACAGCAAACCTGGTGCAAGAGCTTCAGGAGTGATAAAGGCCAAAACAATAAACAAAACCCCAACTACCGAACGAAACCCAAGTCTAACTGAACTACCAAAGAACACAGAAACAACAAAACCTATACCTAACTCCCTATCCAAATCAGTGGACACAAAGTATAACAAAACAAAACGGCAACCACTCCCTACGCACCAGATACATACACAAACACACATACAAGCCAAAGCGTAAAGTCCGAGGGGCGCGCGAAGTCGTAAACCAAAAACCGGGCGAGAGATCGAAAACCAGAAAGCAAACAAAACCAGGGCAGAAGTACAGAGAAGGGCAAAGCGAGAAATCGTAATCCGAGAAACCAAAAACCGTCATACACAATAATCAATCAAATAGTAAACCAAACACAATCCAAAATATGAGCAGAGCTCCTGAGGGTTCTTTCTGTCCGGCTTTTCACTTCCGCCGGACGGAAGTGACGGCCGGTTTGCGGGGAAACGTGGGCGGGGTCCAGACGGGGAGGCGGAGCAAGGGTCGAGCCGAGTGGTCCTGGTGGAGGGGCGGAGCGAACAACAGCGGGGCGTAACACCCCCCCCCACAAGTGTGAACCTCATAGGTTCCACAATCCCAGTTAATTACAAAATTACAAGTAGGTAGTAACACACAGTATATTACCCCAGTCTATACAAAAAAAAAGGTCACATACGTGAGAGGGCGTCAGCCACCAAGTTACTGGCGCCTTTCTTATGGATAATCCGTAAGTTGAACGCTTGTACAATGAGGGACCAGCGCATGAGTCGTTGGTTGGAATTACACATTTTGTTTAAAAACACAAGTGGGTTGTGATCGGTAAAAACGGTCACAGGTTGGGGACTATCACCTACGTACACTTCGAAGTGCTGCAAAGCGAGTAACATCGCGAGGGCCTCTTTCTCTATCGTGCTGTATCCCAACTGGTGCTTCACGAATTTCTTTGACCAATATGAAATCGGATGGTCTAAATCCGCGGCGTCCTCTTGGAGAAGGACAGCGCCGGCTCCAGTACCGCTGGCATCTACCTCCAATTTGAAGGGTTTACCAAAGTCAGGGGCAGCTAACACGGGGGAACTAGTAAGCAGAGATTTTACCGAGTCGAAAGCAGATTGGCATTCAGCAGACCAATTCACTTGGGCGTCCTTACGGAGTAAATTGGTTAGGGGTGAAACGACATCCGAAAAATTTCGGCAGAAACAGCGGTAATAAACCGCCATCCCCAGGAAGCGGCGAAGGTCTTTCTTTGTCTTTGGAATGGGGAACGACGTAATAGCTTGGACTTTGGCGTCCACAGGCTTGACGGTTCCGTGTCCCACCAGTTTACCCAAGTAAGTGACAGTGCCCTGTCCGAATTCACACTTCTCCAGGTTTAACACTAACGAAGCCTCCTTTAATCTAGTAAAAACTAGGTCCAACACCGTCATATGGTGTTCCCACGAGTCAGAGTAGACAACCACATCATCTAAGTAAGCTTCACAATGTTTAACACCGCCGAGTACTATATTCATTAGTCACTGAAATGTGGCTGGGGCATTACGTAATCCGAAGGACATAACCGTGTATTGTAGGAAGGTGTCTGGGGTAGCGAAGGCGGAGATCTCCGAAGCACGAGGGGTTAATGGTACCTGCCAATATCCTTTCAGGAGGTCGAGCTTGGTTACGAACCGAGCGGACCCAATGCGGTCCACACAATCTTCCATTCTAGGAAGCGGAAAGGCGTCGGGTTTGGTTACCGCGTTGACTTTCCTATAGTCGGTGCAGAAACGAGACGTACCATCGGGTTTTGGGACAAGCAAACAGGGTGAACTCCAGGGACTGGAACTAGGAACGGCAAGACCCGTTTCCAGCAGGTAATCAGTCTCCTTTTTTAATAGCTCCCGCTTATGAGGACTAACGCGATAGGGGTGCTGTTTAATGGGGATATGATCTCCAACATCAATGTCATGTTCTAACACAGGGGTCTGCGAAGGGGTGTCGGAGAATAGCGACGGAAATTTGCGCACTAGGGCCTGGATATCCGATTGGGCGGCTCTGGGTAAGTGAGCAAGCCTTTTCTCGAGGACTTTAAGGGCTTCTGAATTAGGTAGGCGAGCGCATGGCAAACAATTTCTCCCGAGGTGCAGCTCATCGAGTTCGGGCGAGTACTCGCGCACCGGCACAGTAACCACAGCAGAGGGGAGCAAAACAGAAGCGGACGAAGGAACGGGGTCAGCACGATCAACGTAAGGTTTTAGCATGTTTATATGACACAGACGAGTTTTCCGCTTGCGGTTTGGGGTCTCAATGATATAATTGGTGGGACTTACTTTTTCCTGTATACTATAGGGACCTGAAAACCGGGCTTGAAGAGACGAGCCAGGCAGGGGTAAAAGGACCAACACACGATCTCCCTCTTGGAAAGACCTTTCTTTAGCTGTCTTATCGAAACGAGTTTTCATCACCTCCTGTGACGAACCTAACGAGCGCTTGGCCAAGTCCCTGGCTGCACCAAGGCGCTCACGCAGAGACTTAACATAGCTTAGCATATTCCTAGTCTGAGGAGGTGGATTCGGGGACAACCACTGCTCTTGCAGTACCTTCAAAGGACCACGTAGCGTATGCCCAAAAACAAGTTCAGCGGGACTGAATCCAGTGGATTCCTGTACTGTATCCCGAATTGCGAATAAAAGCAAAGGTACTCCCTCATCCCAATCTTTTCCTGCCTCTGAACAGTAAGTTCGCAACATTGTCTTAAACGTTTGGTGAAAACGCTCGAGGGCACCCTGGGACTCCGGGTGATAAGCACTGGAGACCTGATGTCTAATTTTCAATTCCCGTAATACCTGGGAAAACAACCGGGAAGTAAAGTTTGACCCTTGGTCGGACTGTACATATCTCGGTAAACCAAATGTGGTACAAAATTTTATTAGCGCTTTCACCACCCCTTTTGTTTTTAAGCTCCGCATGGGTATTGCTTCGGGGTAACGGGTGGTGGCACACATTAGGGTAAAGAGATAACTATTCCCTGAACGAGTTTTGGGTAATGGACCCACACAATCAATAAAGACATGTTCGAAGGGTTCCCCAATCGCTGGGACTGGGCGCAGGGGAGCGGGGGGGATAATTTGGTTTGGCTTTCCGACTATTTGGCAGGCATGGCACGAACGACAGTATCTTTTTATGTCTGAATTTATTCCTGGCCAATAGAAGCACTTGGTTATGCGGGCGAGCGTCTTCCTAATTCCAAGGTGACCTGAACACGGGTGATCGTGAGCTAAGGCTAACACTTGAGGTCGAAGGGGACATGGAACAACAACCTGAAATACCGTAGCCCATTCCTTGGGAGACTGAGGAGGTGTCCACTTCCTCATTAGCACACTGTGATCCAAGAAGTAAGCTACTGAGTGGTCTGCTAAGTCTGCTTTCTCCACGGCCGAATCAAAGCACTCCTTCAGGGAGGGGTCAGCTTCCTGAGCGGAGATTAACTCTCCCCGTGTACATGTACATATGCTACCAGTGGCTTGGGGTGGAACAAGTTTTTCTAGTTCAGGTTCTGGACCAGAGCACGGGGGCAAAATGGTGATCTCCTGATCAGCCATAAAGGTGTCAGCTAGCTCAATGTCTGCAAATTTTCGAGCCTGGGACCGAGTGAGAACACAAGTGGGGAATACAGCAGGATATTCAACATCCAAATTGTCAGAGCAGCACCCTGGCTCTGACGCGACCTCAGGTAGTGGAACTACCTTACCTCCCGCTATGTCGTTCCCCAAAATGAATGTAACACCCGAAACAGGGAGACGAGGTCGAACAGCCACTTTAACAACACCACAGAAGTCATCGGTTTTCAAATACACTTGGTGCAGAGGCACTCTCACAGTTCCTAACTCAATCCCTTGCACAAGAACATCATAACCAGTGTACGTCGAGTCAGTAAAGGGTAACACATCGTCTAGTATAAAGGACTGAGCAGCTCCAGTGTCACGCAAAATGGTTACAGGGGTATGTACATCGGCATCATCGAACGAAACAAAACCAGAAAACACAAATGGTTGGAAGGCAGGTTCAACAGAGTGGGCTGGCGGCGAGACATCAATAACACAATCAGCAACATTTACCTTCCTAACAGCCGAACGGGTATTCTTGCGCCGAAGCGCAGGACAAACAGATATCAGATGACCAACTTCATGGCAATAGAAACATTCCCTGGTTTCTACGCGTGGGGTAGAAACAGCCGTCTCAGGGGTCGGCACCGATCTAGGGTGGAGTTTACGAGGCACAGGGGTAGGAACAAACACGGTTCGATGGGTCAGTATGAATTCATCAGCGAGGGTGGCGGCTTCCGCAAGAGACGTCACCTTTTGCTCATTCAGGTATATAACCACACGATCAGGTACACAGTTTTTAAACTCCTCTAACAAAAGCAGCTCTTTTAGCTGGGCAAAGTTAGTCACACCACTAGCGGTACACCATTTATCAAAGAGGAGTGACTTCTCCCGAGCGAATTCCACGTGGGTTTGCTGGGCGGATTTACAAAGTTTTCGAAAATTCTGCCGGTATGCTTCGGGCACTAACTCATAAGCCCTTAAAACAGTGGCCTTCACCACATCATAATCTAGACTCTGTTCTAATCCAAGAGCCGAACATACCTCCTGAGCTTTCCCTACGAGTTTGCATTGAAGCAGAAGCGACCAAAGGTGCCTGGGCCAATTCAAAGTGGTCGCGATGCGCTCGAAGATGGGGAAATATGCATCCACTTCATTTTCTCTAAATATGGGCACGAGTCCAATATGGCGACTCACGTCAAATCCAATGTTCTCCCTTTCAGGAGATCGAGTTAAACCCAGCGGAGATTGAGGATTAGGACGCACGTTCTCGTCCGGCGAACCTACACCGGCACGAGCGGTGGAGCGAGCAGTTTCAAGGGGCGAGCTTACCTTCCGCGGCGGAGGAACAGGCTGTGCCTGGCCTACCCTCGCCCTTTGCACGGCAGCGTCCCGCTCTGCTTCCATCTCCAAAGCCCTAATCCGTAAGAGTTGGGCCTGGCAGTCCTGCCTCTTAATCTCCAGTTCGGTTTCTCTCAGCCGAATTGTGAGGAGGATCTCCTCCTTAGACGAGCCGAGACCTCCGGGATCCATGCGAGACCTAGGCACCGGGCCTTCTGCTTCCGCCAACGCAGGAGACCGGGGCGGGCAAGGTGCAACACCCGAAAGATCACCAGGCTCGGGCAGGATTCCTTGCATAACCAACTCGTCCTGCAGGACCTGCTTAATCACCTGCTTCGAGGCACCGACAGGGATCACCACGTTGAAGAATCCCGCTATGGCTACCAGGTCAGACTTCCTGCAAGCCTCAAATTGTTCCGCTGTGGGGTTCAGCGTAAACTCAAGCAGGTCGAACGTAGCCATACTAAACCTAGTTACACAAACTATCCCTACCACAGGTAAACTGCCAAGCAAACCCGAAAAGTACACAGCAACCGAGTGATACAGGCAACACAGGGGGACGATACAAAACAGTGAATTTCCAGGCAATAATATCCCGGACGAGCCCCCAATTCTGTTATGACCCTGTCTAGGGGTTAGGGTGTAACAGAGGAAGGGAATGGGGAAAGGGGAACGAGGGGAACACAGGGTGTGGTGTACAAGGGAACACACGTGGACAAAGGGGATATTTTTATAGTTTTTTTATATTTTATTCACGCAAGACAGACACAGAACAGCAAACCTGGTGCAAGAGCTTCAGGAGTGATAAAGGCCAAAACAATAAACAAAACCCCAACTACCGAACGAAACCCAAGTCTAACTGAACTACCAAAGAACACAGAAACAACAAAACCTATACCTAACTCCCTATCCAAATCAGTGGACACAAAGTATAACAAAACAAAACGGCAACCACTCCCTACGCACCAGATACATACACAAACACACATACAAGCCAAAGCGTAAAGTCCGAGGGGCGCGCGAAGTCGTAAACCAAAAACCGGGCGAGAGATCGAAAACCAGAAAGCAAACAAAACCAGGGCAGAAGTACAGAGAAGGGCAAAGCGAGAAATCGTAATCCGAGAAACCAAAAACCGTCATACACAATAATCAATCAAATAGTAAACCAAACACAATCCAAAATATGAGCAGAGCTCCTGAGGGTTCTTTCTGTCCGGCTTTTCACTTCCGCCGGATGGAAGTGACGGCCGGTTTGCGGGGAAACGTGGGCGGGGTCCAGACGGGGAGGCGGAGCAAGGGTCGAGCCGAGTGGTCCTGGTGGAGGGGCGGAGCGAACAACAGCGGGGCGTAACACCAGAAAATAAAAAGCTCAGTAAACCTAGTGTTAAACCTTTTTTACTTAAACTTTTTTTACTTAAATTTTTTATACTTATAACATTTTTATACTTATAACATTTTTATACTTATATCATTTTTATACTTAAGATTTTTATACTTATATACTTTATATACTTAAACTTTATATACTTATACTTTGTGTACTGATTCTATATACTTATTAATAAATAATATATTTATATCACTATTATTTTTAAAAGAGTTGCTGATTTTGTAATACTGCTGCAGCATTCTCCACATGCTAATCACTGCCCCACATCGAATTGGCACTTTGATCAGCCACGAATCACTTCACTACCCCCTGTTGAATGTTGCATCGTATGTTGTTAGATATTTCGTAGTAGTAAGTACTTCATTATTAGGCTGCACAATATTGGAAAAGATGTATTTCTACAATGAGTATTGCAGTATTTATTTAAATTGAAAATGCTTAAAACAAACCAATTTCTCACAAACACATCTATTCATGAGTGATTTAAACGGCAAGGATGAAAATGATTAGGATTACCTCTTATGATTAGCTCTTGCCAAAATAGGGCTTGTAAACTTTTGTGGTACTCAGAATTAACCCAAACAACTATGACTCTATAATCCTCTATAATCACTCTCACTCTGTCACACTTGAATCAAACTCCAGACCTCACATGTAATGAGCAAAGTTTTCTTCTTTATTCAGCAATGCAGCATAGTGTTCCAGCCACACTCGGGTACAATGCGCAATGCACCCCGCACCCAGAAATCAGCAGGTTAATATACTATAAGACGAATTCCTCTATATGGACTTCTAAGTCCTGATTGGTTACCAAACATCTGCAAACCAGGTTTCGAACATACAACAAACATAATACGCCACCTCTATTGGTCTACTTCAAGGATGTTCAACTTCCAATCCTCGTTAGGCCTAGGCCTCCTATGAGTCCCACACATAAGCCTGTCTATCCAGCCTAGGAAGGAGGGCAAAAACCCTAAACATTAGGGAAATTCCACTCCCAACCCAGCAAAAAGGTGCAACCCCCCCTTCGGTGTCCATGGCTGGCATGGCTCACAACGCTATCAGTAAGGGAAACCCCAACCCTATATTACCTAAATAAAGACTTCAGCGTAAACATATACAACCCTTATGGGTACATAACTTGCTTGTGTGTTCAAATGCTACCATACAACAAACTGCGTCTAGCATAGTACAGCAGCTACATTTCAAGGCCTCCTGCAGGTCCCCTTTCTCCCCCCGGCGATGTTCCCTTCAGCCCAGTTCTACAAGGTCTGTGGCCTGCAAAGCTGGTTCCGTGCAGGTGGCTGCGAGGCAAGGACACACGGCACCATCCCCAAAACAACAAAACCTGAGACACAAGAACAATCCCACAATGCCTCCCAACCCTGGCCTACCATCACTTTAAATTTCCCTTCCACACTTTGAAGTAATGTTAAACATATACTACATAATCCTGAAAAGGAGTGGTCACTAAAATTAAACAGCTCGCAGATCTTCACAATGCAAGAAATGCAAAGATGGAGAAAGCGAAGAACAGTTCACAGCCGGCTGGGCACATTGTCATCATCAAAGATTTTAAGCATGTTTATTTATATAGCACAATTCGGGCACAAGGCAATTCAAAGTGCTTTACAAAGACAAGGATACAATCAAATTAAAATGTCAAAATCACATTTCAAAGATAAGTAAAAGAAATAATAATGAAAATAAATAATTTTATTAATCAATTACAATGAACACATAATAATAAGAAAAAGCCAAAATAAATAAATAGCTAACTGAAAAGACGTCACATTTTAATGACAGAAAATGACTGGTGCTGCACTAGGAAACTCTGACCATGCAACAATTCATCTAATTCCAGCATACAGACAAAATCTGAAAACTGCTAAACCTGTTGTTACTAGAGTGAAACACTGAACATGTGGAGCAGTAGAGCAATTAAAATCATGCTTTGACTCAACAGACTGGAATGTTTTCAAAACTGCTACTAACAGCGTGGATGAATACACGGACACTGTAACATGGCACATAAGCTTCTGCGAGGACTCTCGCATTCCCAAAAAGTCTGTTGTCAGCTATAATAACGACGAACCATGGTTTACAACTGAACTCAGGCAGCTTCCTAAAACAAAAGATGAAGCTTACAGGAGTGGTGACAAAAACCTGTTCAAATTCTACTGCGGGTTTGAAAAGCCACATTCGCGCATCATACAGCCCTCACCTTTTCAATGGCCTTCTTCACACCTGGGTACCTTCACACCTCGCCCACACTATACCCAGCTCACCCCCCCCACGTCCAGCCACCTCCCCAGGAGAATCAACGACAGAGATGTAAACAAGATCTTCAGTAGCCAGAATACAAGGAAAGCTCCTGGTTCAGACTCTGTCTCCCCAGCCACTCTGAAGCACTGTGCAGATCAATAGTCACCTGTCTTCACAGATATTTTCAACCAGTCACTGAACCAGTCAGTGACTACAGACTGGTGGCTCTCACATCGGTGGTAATGAAGGCTTTTGAGAGACTTGTGCTGTCATACCTTAAAACCATCACAGACCTATCGCTTGACCCCAGGCTACAGTCTGCCTACAGAACCAACAGACCTGTGGACGATGCAGTTAACACTGGACTCCATTTCTTACTCCGACACTTGGAGTGCCCTGAGACATATGTTAGGATTCTGTTTGTGGACTTTAGCTTTGCATTTAATACTATTCTATTGGAGCTAATGCGGACTGAACTCTCACAACTGTCTGTGCCTGATCCAAAATAACATATTATAACCACGATGGCCCAGTTTTACGCTACAATCATTGAGTCCATCGTCACCTCCTCCATCACAGCCTGGTTTGGATCAGCCACTGAACGAGACAAGGCCAGACTGCAACACATCATCCACTCAGCAGAGCGAATAATCGGCAGTAACCTGCTTACCCTCCAGACACTTTACATCACCAGAACCAGGAAACAGGCATACAAAATCTTTGAGGACCCATCTCACCCTGCTCACCACATCTTTCAAGCCTTACCCTCCATGAGAAGACTCATGGCAATCAGAACCAAGACCACAAGACACGCCAAGAGCTTCTCCCCTCAGGTAGTCTCTCTCATTAACCAAACCAGTCTCTGAATGGACGTTCAATTAATCGTCAGCTGCAGTGAAATATCCACCAGCATAACCAGTGAACAACTGATAAACTTCCTCTATGATTATATTCTGCACTCTTGCACATTATGCACACATACTGCAAATTCTGTATACATATTGCACTCTTGCACATATAGTTGACTTGGCTGCTACTTAATAACGGCACCATTTAAGAGCCCTTTAAATTATTATACCATTTATATAGTTTATATTCATACTACAATGATTACTATGTACACACACATATATAAATATCATAATACCATCATTACTACCATTAATAAACTTAATTATCATATAATTATCATATTACCCAATTGCCAGTCTATTGTTTATTACCTTTCTGCATATGTCTTTGCTAAATGTGGGTAACTCTCGCCAGTGTGGGGAAGCAATAAAAAAGGCCAAAAGGGTTATATCTCTAGGTGTGTGGAGTTTAAGTCAAGGGAGGTGATGATACACTTATATAATTCCTTGGTAAGACACCACCTAGAATACTGTGTGCAGGTTTGGTCACCATACCTCAAGAAGGACATTGCTGCCTTAGAAAAGGTGCAACGAAGAGCTACGAGAATGATTCCTGGTCTTAGAGGAATGTCTTATGAGGAGAGGTTAGCGGAACTGAATCTGTTTAGCCTTGAGCAAAGGAGACTAAGGGGGGATATGATTCAGGTCTATAAGATTCTAACGGGTCTGGATGCTCTTCAGCCAAATGACTATTTCAATATTAGTCTAAATACTAGAACTCGTGGCCATAAGTGGAAATTAGCGGGAGAAAAATTTGAGGAAGCACTTCTTTACACAGCGTGTAGTTAGAGTATGGAATAGTCTTCCTGCTAGTGTAGCGGAAGCTAAAACCCTGGGTTCCTTTAAATCAGAGCTAGATAAGATTTTAACAACTCTGAGCTATTAGTTAAGTTCTCGCCAAACGAGCTTGATGGGCCGAATGGCCTCCTCTCGTTTGTAAATTTCTTATGTTCTTATGTTCTTTGTAATGTCATGTAAAAGCACCACCAAGGCAAATTCCTTGTATGGAAACATATCTGGATTCCGATTCTACATCCTTCATCAGTACTAGAAAACTTCCATCCAGCGTTGCATTTCACTTTGACGCTGTCGCTTTTGAAACACTTTTCTGTGATCTAGCTCTTGTTTTGGTCACCGACTATCATCCAACAAAAGGTTCATTTCAGCTCTCCTAATCTGACATAAACCACACTCACAAACACTTTTGGGTTACTGTGTCACCGGGAAGGGATGGACTCCAGTCGGGATGGGTTTCCAGCATTTCCTATCCTGGCTGTTCTCTTTAGGGACAAACACAGGAATGGAGTCTAGTGATCACACCGGAACTTGACTTACCTGAACGGAGATGTATGGAGCAGACTCTCATATGCGCAGGGATGCTCTGGAATGCAAGGTCTTTACTACCCACCGCTATAAGCTACGCCATCCGACGCCATTTCTTCAACTCTTCCACTTTTGCTCTTGTCTTTTCCAATCCAGAAAAGAGAAGAAACGTATACCGGTCCTGAAGACCGAAGAGAGACCCGAGTCGATATGGGGCTGCCGCTTAGCGGGTCGCCGTTAGCCGGGCCTCCGTGACGCCCCCGCGCAGAGTAGAATGCCCAGGGGCGTCGCAGCCACCGGCGTCCTCCCTGTCCTCCTGTCCTCTCAAAAAACAGCAATCATTTAAACAAACATGAGGGAAAATTCAAAAGGCAAAGATGAAGTCATGCCTTACCTCAGCACAGCTGCCCACCGCACAAACGACAGCGTGTCACCTTACTTTAAAAAAAAAGAAAAAAGGCGGGAAATTGGGGCCGCGCACGGACAGGGCCCCTCCCTCACACCACATGCGGCTAATTAGTTGGCCATCCAGAGGCACTCAGTCTATTAGTCACCCATTCAGTCAGTCAGTTCTGCCTTTCAACAACAGGGGGCAGTAGAGGTGCACCGTTCCCGGAAGCACTGCAATACCGGGTCGATGCCTGGAGCAGATGGGGCAAGCCCCACTTCCGGCTCCCTGTTCCAAAAATCCGTTTAATATGTGGTCCCCTCCATGGGGGACGTATCAAAATAACCTTTTCATACCAAAACAAAATGTAAATCAGCTCAAATACATGAATAATAAATATTATGCTTGTACTACTTACATTAACACATAATCACAATCTATAAGGCTGAAACATTCCCACACTATGCAAATCATGCCAACACAGTACAATAAGACTTTCAAAGATAATATTACCCACACACTCACAGAGTGAAACTCTCCGACACAAGAAAAAAAACATAACTGATAACATCGGGCTGATATGGTAATAATTAAAATGTTAACAACTAAAATGATTTTTAACGATTAAAAAACGTCTGTGAGCCCACCAATAAGCGCACAAAACGAACTCTATTAGAATCAATGATCCTTAATGTTACCTGTAAGCTACAGTTGGTTGAAGGCTCATTATCATTACCCCAGTTCCCAATAGCGTAATTCGCGTTTTCTTTTAAAGCAACATTTCATAGCAAACTACTTAAATAAACAGGTCATTGAAAGATCAGAATTTAAGCCTTACCGTTTTATCCCAGGACTCTTCCAAAACTTCTGGCTGTGGCCCTGCACAAGGCAGCATGGGTCACGTGTTCCACAGCAACAATAACACTGGGCTGCCCGCAGACGTGCCTGTCTGAAAATCGGCGTAGTGCACTCGGATATCGGCCGATGCGGATACATTAAAAAATGCTAAATATCGGCCCGATATATCGGTCGACCTCTAGTTGATAGACTTGTATTCTTAGCTAAAAACCTTTAGTTAGCAAAGCAAATAAAAAAATATATATTTAAGTTATGTTATGAACCAATCAGGGGGGTTGGTGTTGCAAAGCTGCTGTTTAAATGTGTTCAGCTTTTCTGTTTACAGGAATATGTTCTCTAATCTGTTTAGAAGATTTAATACAAAATATCTAAAAATTTTATTTCATTTTGTTTATTTCATATATTTAGCCATGATTATGATGACCAACACCAACACTGTTTTACTTTGGCACTTTGGCTAAGAAAAGTTGACTTAAAAGATTGTGAACCAAAATGCTTATAAGTTGTTTTATAAAAAATATATTTATTTTAAGTTATATTGTTGTAAATCAATCAGGGGGGTTGGTGTAAAGCTGCTGTTTTATTTAAAAATGTGTTCTGCTTTTGTGTTTACAGAAATGTTCGAATTTTGGAATAAAATATTAAGTAACCTTTTTGTCACTTGTAATGAAGCTTGCTTATTAGTGAAATTATTAATATGTAATTATTGGTAATTATTGACTTTAGCCTGGATTGATGGCTCTCAATATCGCAATATATATCGTTTGGAAAAAAATATCGCAATGTAATTTTTTTCCAATATCGTGCAGCCCTACTCTGCACAAGGGTCGGGCTAAAACGGCATCATACACCTTCCCAAAACACATAAAATCAGTAAGCTTGGGAATGAAATAGGTTAATCGCACAATAAACAGCACAACAGATCAAATAAAATGCTAATAAATGTTAATAATGTTAATATTGATGAATAAGTGCTACAGTGATCAACCAAAACAGTGCTCAATAAAATCTTTACGTGCCATTAAATAAAATCCATACCAAATAAAACACACACACAGAAAAACAAAGCACACTTACCTAAAACCCGAAGTGTCCTCTGTGTGCTTCAGGAAAGTGCATCACGTGAACCCTGTAGGATGGAGTGTCACCACCTAGACGTACCGGGGCAGCTTTCGCCTAGGATCAAGGCAGTTGGATGGATGTCAACTTACCTCTGGGGGTAGGTCGTTTAGATAGATGGCTGCTTCCTTCTGGGGGCTGGGGGTTTGGGTGAATGTCAGCTTACTTCTGTGATCAGGGTCTTTGGGTGGAAGTGAGCTTACCTCTGGGGTCAGGGGGTTGAGTTGAAAGCAGCTTGCCTCTGGGGTTGGAACATTTGGGTGGATGTGATCTTACATGAGGGGCCTGCATTTTTGGGTGGACAGCAGTTTGCCTCTGAGATCGTCTGCAGCCGCCCCCCCAACTTTCACAGCCAGGACCCCCTCCCTTCCCTAAGGTAGAATAATTCAGACATCCCAACCTGCAAAAACTCAGTTCAGTGAGGTGCCCCCAACCGCCCGACAAGGAGTGAGATGTAACTCCAACAAACTTGATTTCACAGTTTAATTTCTTCATTAATTTCCTCTAGTCAGCGCACTAAATTACGAAGGTCAATATTATGTATTATTTTGACAATAATATAAGTAGATTATTTTACCATTTATGCAAATTCCTTAATTATATTCCATTGCTACGTTACAAAAGTCTTCAAGGAGTCTTTCATGACAGCATTGGCAACTAACCAAGTGTCTAACTAGTGTAGACCTGAATAATACAGCACATGAAATGACACTTGTTAAACTCACCTCAACATGCATTTTACAGTCGTTTAAACCGTCATGAGCAATGCTGAAATCACTGTTGCTAACAGTACAGCACGCAACACTGTCATTATTTTCATCCTTATTAAACATGGATACACTTTCTGAAGTGAAATGCGTTTTATACTTCCGTTTTTTGGGGCACTCTCCGTCTGTCATGATGCTCCACTGAACCGATAACTTCGGTCCTCGAGAAGTTAAATAGAAGCCCGCCCACATTGAAATCTGATTGGCTTATTTTGCTTAGTAAACCAATCAGGATGCTGTCTGTCTAGCACGGGCTACAGGCACACACGCAGGGATCAACACATATATGCACGTTCTCTCTTTCTCTCTCTCTCTCGCTCATTCCGTCGTACGCGCGCGTCTCTCGAGTGCGCGATGCACACACTACTGTCTCGCATGCATGCTCTTGTTTACTTCCTCTTCTTTCCGGGATATTTTATTCAATTTGCGGGTATCAGGGAGTCGCTGTCAATATATGGGAGACTCCCGGAACTTCCGGGAGAGTCGGGATGTCTGGATAACTGCTTATTTGTACTATAATGATAGCTGTTAATTTTCAGGGAGCTGTGATGATATTCGAAATTGTGCAGGGTTATATAAGTACTGTGAAGCTGTCGTTATCCAGTTAAATGTTTAAAAATATGTATTATTTTATCATATTTTATGTATACTTTAAGCTTATTCACAGGTCTCTCCTGCATTCATCTTACCGTCCGTCCATGCCTACTTCAATGTAAAATCAGACAGATTGCTTAACTTGCAGCTGTCCAATTACGCGTACATATTTTATTGCTGCAGATAATTATTAAATTAAGGTAGGTAATACAACGCTGAAGGTTAGATGTATAGTACGATTACATATGTACAACATGTGGTCATTTCAGTCAGACAAACGTTTAAAATGGAAAACCAGCTTTCCGTTTTTACCGGCAATTTCCATAGCACGTCTTAGTCGAAGTACTACACTGCCATCTATTGGACAAGTCAGGTTACTGAATCGTGAAATGTGTCTGTACTAAAATGGATAATATCTTCAGTCATGTTTTCTTTTAGGACCACTACAAGAGGATTATCAGTATGAAGGTTTATCAATAAAAATAATTTATTAAACTAAATATTACAGGGCTCTCCCTGAAAATAAGACGCTCTTAGCTTCCAAAGGCAAGGACACATTCTAGTGATTTTCCAGGAGACTGGACCTAACTAACCTGGGGCCTTATTAAAAAAAACAATCAATCAATTCATGTTGAAGCTCACAAGGTGTGGAGAACAAGAAACACAAGTAAGGGAGAAAGGCAAGGTGCAAAGCATACACAAGCAGTGTAACGACATATCAGTTACAATGTATGATTAAAAATACATCATTTCTCACAGTATGAATAGTGGCCCGTTGCTCCTACTATAGCCTCACGCCTCCAGGGTCATGGGTTCAATCTGCACCCCTGCTGTAATAAACAGTGACATTATTACAGTAACATACTGTTTAAAATAGTACAATACTGTAGAAAAAACGCTTTCTGGGCAATATTTATGAGAACCTTGTCGATAAAATACTGTAATGTACTGTAATTCTGTACATGAACTGGAAAAAAATAAACTGTAGAATTTACTCAGATTGAATGATGTAACAATTTGCACTCACTTTTTTGGGTTGACTTTATACCAATTCTAAGAAACATTTTAAATAAATTAAGCTATAGTCTACCCACTGTCACAGTACTATCCTATAAGATTTACTCAAATCAATATTTCAATATTAATATTAATAAATTTTAATATTAACATTAATTAATATTTCAAATCAATATTTGTACTCACTCGTTTGGGTAAATTGGGATATTACTTTTTATGAGTAAAGTAAACCCAAGTTTAGCAAATAACATACCTAATGTATTTAAAGGGCCCTTTTCAGCATTCAACGCAAAGTGATACCAGGTTTGAAACAAGGGTCTTTGCCAGCATGGCCTGATACAGTTTTCTGTCCCTTTGGGAGTAAAGGTCTTTGCTCAAGAGCTCATTAATATGGCTATTCTGCCAAGACTGGGCTTTTCTGCAGCTGTGGTATATTTCACCCACCGTCATGAAGGAAACTCTCCCAAATACTGATCTTGCAAGATGTTCTCTGTTGAGATAAAAAAAAAATGGAATAGCTGTGATTGCTCATGTAATGCTTTTTGGGGTGATGTATTTGTTAATGTAAGGCCATTTTGATTACCCACACTTGGCCTTGTAGCCTTATATTTGCAGAAAAGAGCCTGAGCTGTATGTATATGTATATTTGCATAGCATGACATGGTACTGCCTTTGATGTAGTAGATTTTTAATTCACTGTTATGATGTTGAATAGGACAAGTGCATAAATCCCCAAATATATTGGCTACCACAGCTAAAACGGATCTTGGTGGGGTGTGTTGGTTCGTGCTCCATGGAGTGATCTTGGGTGGGTGGCTAAGATTGGATGTACATAGAATAAAAAACCTCAATGTCTTCTAACATCCCCACCATAAGAAAACACATTAAGTCCTGCTCATACTAATTCTGGTATCTAAACCATCAGCTTTTCAGGACTCTTTGGCAATTATACATCTCAAAACACACAAAGCCAACTGATACAGAGCAATCAGTTTAAACAACCAAAGGAATCCTGAAGTAAAACAAGCAATGATATGTGGTGGAGACTAATATCTGTGGCATTCCATTCTCAACTGCAGTGGGATTCTAAATATTATGTAAACATGGATATCCAAAAAGTAAACCTAATTAAAATCGAAATATTAAATGAGCAGAATGATTAAATTTGTTGTTCTATCCCAATGTAGGAATTATTAGCTCAAATAAATTTTAATATTCTCCACCAATATGTTTGAATTAATTAAAGTTTAATGAATTATTATTTAATGCTGATTATTAATCAATTGTTATGCCGAATGGTCGGCTCCTCCAAACTCAATTGCGGCATCCCTGTGAGTCTGTTAATGTGAGACTTAAATGGGATTCACTAATTACCAGTATCGCTTAGTAACCTGGGTTAGAAGGCTCGTCCAGCGAGCTGCATCACCAGGTAATGTACACGATTGGTAGCGAAGCTTCCCTCACGGCCAATGAGAGAGAGTCTCGCGATGTTTCAGGCGAGTTTGAGGTTCAGAGCGTGTAGCAAGATCACACAGAGGCAGGAACTTAGTGTGAGTACTCAATGACGGAGGCTGAAGTTGTGTAAAAGACATGCATTTATTCCTAACTAACACTACAACTAACATAAGACAGACATTACACCTAACACAAACAACAAACACGAAATAACGGAATAAAACAAACGATGTAATTATGAAAATGCAATGACCGGATTTAAATGAGTAACCTTAAATGGGAAATACTGTTCTGCAAAGCAAGCATAGTTTGTGGAAACACGACCCTAAAGTCTTATAGCAGGTTAAACAGAACAGCTTAAGTTGTTAGAATGAAAGGAAGTTGGTTTACTTGGTTGAAGAGTGGGGGGTGGTCTTGGCAGTTGATGGCAGAGCTGCTGAGCTGATGGCACTCAGGAAGGTGCGGCGTTTGGAGCAGTGGAGTGGAGTCCCTTTAGATTCTCTCTCCTGGTGAAGCTTTGTCTTGGGTGCTGTTCTCTGTTCAGCTGGGCCTTCACCGGAGGGCTTCTTGTGGGCTTCTCTCCTCCTGGACTGATGTTCTCCTTCGGGCTGGCGGTTATTCTCTGCGCTGGCTGGCGGTTGTTCTGCTCGCCTTTGTTCTGAGGTGCCAGGATTTTATGCTGTAAAGTTCATGAATAGGAATGACCAGGAATTCGACTCCTGGCCCAATGGCTGGCCATCCATTTGGCGGGCTTTCGGAAGGGGGTCTGTATCAGTCCTTTTGAGATTTATGGCCCGACTGATTCTCCCTTTACTGATGATTTTCATTAAGCTGTTATAACTTTTGATACATCCACTTTTATGGTAATCACTGACCAGATTTGCAATCAGGGGTGATTAACAATCAGTTTGACACCAAACATGCCATACCAGCTTCACAGGTACATACCTCATACCCTCTGTATTAATTGATTAAACAATTAATTATTTTATCTATGTGACTGATTCACATCAGGATACAGGTGTTTTGGGTTGCACCTCAACAGATGTTACACTTTGTGCGGATATTACATCAAATATTCATATTACAAACAGCACATCTTATCCATAGATAGGCGTGGCCGTTAGTTTGTGGTAATATCAATATAAGTTGCACATCTGGAAACAACATATTTTGTTTGGTGTGGCTTATGCCAATTCATCTTCTCCAGAATGGATAAGATACACCTTAATTCAGTTCTTTTAACATAGCATGGTAGAAACAAAGAAACTTGGTGACTGTCCACCAAGATCAGATAAGGACCACAAAGGAATGTTGGAAGAGAAGGGGGGGGGTTTAACAAAGTTAGGACACATTGGTTACACTAATTTTCCAGATTCTTCTGGTATACCATGAGAACATATATACAATGGTAGCTATACCTATCTATTTATTTAAATTTATATGTGTTCAAGTACAAAGGGGTAAAATAGGTGATACTCCGTGAACATGGTTATAAGGGTGGCACACAAAACACTAAGATTGTCTAAGGACACATACAAACATAACGTATCTGTAGATTGAGACTAGTAGTCGTGAGTAAATCAATATACAGGGTATACAAAAGCCAAACTTAAATGAAATTTCCTTTAGGGTGTTCGTCTGTTGGGTGAGTGAGATGTAAGGCAGAGTGTATGTGGAGGGGGGTTGTGTGCCAAGTCAAGGGCAATAAAAGTTGGAGTACTGGCCTCCCTTGTTATCTGTGTGTATGTGTTCGTGTGTGTAACCCCCCTTTGGTGCCTCTCGTACCAGGCTCGGCCTTGTCTCAGGCCACCTGGAATTTAGGCCCTGTGATACGTGCATGTGTGATCCTACACCAAGTTGTGATTAAAAAGCAATGAGGCTGCCGCCCATTATATCTGCTCTAGGGAAATGCACTTCTGCGGCCACTAGGGGAGCTCTCACCTTCTCTCAGCCCTGCTAAATAATGTTGCATAGTCTAACAAGCTTTATAATCTGTGTCAATGAGCAGTGCCTTACCGGAAATGCTTTCCCTGGGAATTATTGTAAACATGTATCACGTATTATAGGAGAAATACTTGTAAATGAATTAGATTTATTAACTGGCTCCTGAAATTAGGAATTGTAAATGAACTGACCTTAATGAGTATTAATTAAATTAATTCAGAGACATTGCAGTTCATTCCACATGAAAAGTTACAACTTAAGCTAAATCCGCTTAAATCATTTAGAGCATAGTCATAGTGATCAATGAAACACCTATATACACACACACACACACATATCCTTATGGGGACCGCTCATTCATTTCTATGGGGAAAATGCTAATGCTAACTTAACCCCTACTCAGCTCTAACCATAAGCATACAGTAAGTAGGCAACCAAAATACAAGAGTTTTTGCATTTTTAGTTTTTTCATTGCAGTCACGGATTTTTATAAAATAGAGTTTTCCCTTATAGGGACCAGGACCAGCTACACCTGTACTATTACACAGGCTACATGTGAAGAATGCGAGACAAAAAAGAAGAGCATTTAGACAGCCAGAGAATGTTAACTGCCAGTTTAATTATATTTATTACAGAGCTTATTGAATTGTTCAGTGAAATAAATCCATCCATCCATCATCCATCCATCTAGCAAACGGGCTGGTAGCCTCTCCTCAGCAGCATATGGCACAAGGTTGGTGCTCACCCTGGACGGGAGGCCAACTCAAATGTAATAGTGAATACTGAAAATAGGACAGTGGTGCGAACAGGAGAGATGATTATTTATTAATTTGTTTGTAATTTGATTAATTAATCACTTAATTCACGTTCCACAGCCACTTGTCCCATGTAGGGTTACAGGTCTCTGGAATATATACCTGAAAATAATGGGCGCAATGCAAGGAGGAACCCAGGAGGGGGTGGCAAACCCATCGCATGGCAGGGAATAACCCAGATGGGGACACCAGCCCTTTAGGAGTGCAGGGAATAAGCAGGGGGCGGTGCCAACCTATCACAGGGCAGGGAAAAAGCCAGGAGGGGGGTGCCAACCCATCACAGGGCAGGGAAAAAGCCAGGAGGGGGGTGCCAACCCATCACAGGGCAGGGAAAAAGCCAGGAGGGGGGTGCCAACCTATCACAGGGCAGAGAATCTCCCAGGAGGGGCGGCAGTCCATCACAAGGCATGGCAGTTCATTAGATCACAAAAACCTGCTTTGTCAGTTAGACTGCGAAAGGCATTCCTAAAACTCATTTAAAAATAATGAAAAATATTAGAGTAGCTGGTTGGATACAGAACAACAAATTAGGGTTATGAGCATCTCTCAGGGATCCACCCATCTATCTTCTAACCTCTCATCCTGGTGAGGGCTGTGGGGCCTGGAGCCTATCCCAAACAGGACAGGGCACGGGGATGGAGTACACCCTGGACAGGATGCCAGTCATACAGAGGACACATAGACACTAATACAGCCAACTGGACCACATCTACCTCTTCTAAAACATCCATATAGTTTCCTGTCTGTTTCTGACAGCTTTCACCATTTTTCTTTTGCTCCAGTTCTTTGTACTTTTTGAGGTCACAGGTTTTAGTATCAGTACATTTGCAATCTAGAGGAATGTTACCTTCCAACTATGAATTATTGTTTGTGGTCAAAATCACCCCATTTGTGTTAATTTGCACAAATTATAGTATAAATCGATATATTCCAGATCAATTTTTAAAGTGATTTCAAGAAAGGCCTGAAATATCATTATCGACCATCATGTGACCCCAAAAGCCGTTGGAAAGCCAGTAAGAGGCCCATATGATGCTTAGAGCTGAAAAAAGGACAATATGCTGTTTTTGTTAAAAATATCACAGTGCAGTTGTTTTAAAAATAAATCAATGGCTTTGCACAAATTTTTTTATGTGTTTTGTCTAATAAAAACCTGAAGTATCTGAACTTGAACCAATACTGAGCAAAATATCACCACTTACTTTTATGAATGTACGCATTATCTGTGATGTAGAATAAAACACTATGGCTCAAGAAAACAGTCCATTTCTGTATTTTAACAAGATAAATGTTAAAGTAAGAAAAGATGACAAAATATTTCAAACTACATTTTAGAACAGCAAAATCAAATATACTGTATACTGATAAAATTGCAAAAATATAAACATCAGTATATCAAACAAATAACACCAAAATCCCAAAGATGAATGAACACTGAACAATAACTAATCACAAACACTGCAAATGCTCTGCACAAGTGTGACAGAATGCAAGAAATGTAGATGTATGTGGTTTGCTAACATAACATACAAGTAGCACAAAGTGTGGTCGTCTTGCATCTGGTGATCCTGTGCGGGGACGTCATTCACAGAAAGCGTACAAAAATGGATGCTGATTTGTAAGTTGGGGCTTTTCTCCTCTATATGTGGGGAACCCCTGTTCAAACAGATGCAATTAACAGGAAACTTCTTCTAACTTAAGGTGTGAACTGCTTCATCTGAGAAAACTAGACTTAGGAAACAGGGAGCATCAGCGACAAGTCAATGACTGACATCTCATACAGCCATATTGCAAACTAATACACACATAATGAGGATACAACATGAAATGGTCTGGGGGAGGGGGAAACATTTCCACATGTAGGGGGATAGAGGCATTTAATTATTTACAGAAAATTCCGTGTAGCCAGTGTAGGAACCTGAGGTCAGTTTAACACAGATCACTGTCCGTGGTGCTGAAATCTCTACTTGATCGGCTGGTGCTGAATGAATAGGACGGCTGGCCAACATATCTCACTGTGTGATTCCACTGACTGGTACCTTCTAATGCATGGGATTTTTAACAATGAGGAAAATAATTTAAAAAAAAGTTATTACAGGAAACAATATTTACATGCCTGTAGCTTTCATCTCTCACGACAGGAAACCCAAAAACTATTACTTTGTCAGGGATCCGGGGCGCGAGAACGAGGCATGGTGCACAGAAAGGGTGGACGATCCACTGGCGGCTCCAAGAACAAAAAGGGGTTTATTAAATAAAACAGAAAACACTACAAACACAGCAAAAACCAAAAGGACCACGAGGGGTCAAAAACTAAAGGGGATAAATAAAGACTAAATAACAAAAACCTAATACACGTTGAACACTGAAAATCTCAAAACCATCAAACAACGACAATCAACAACACACAATCACAATCAATGAACCACTGGGGAACTGAACAGAAGCAGGAACTAAAATACTAAGGGGTAACGAGACTAACACAGGACAGGTGAGGCTAATTAACAAAGACCAGGGAAACAGGGCACGGGTGAAACTAATAAACTCAAAAGGAACTGATAACAGGGAAACTAAGAACTAACCAAGGAAACAGAAACTAACACTGGGGAATTACAGAAAAGGTAAAGACACAAGCAGGGGCACAAGGAACAAAACCAAATACAACGTCACCAGATACAGGAACTAGAAAAACTCAAATGAAACACTAGGGAGCAAAATACAAAGACAGAGGAGGTGGGACTCAAACACAGGACAGAAGGGTACACACAACTGGATGCTCAACACAAGACAGGCAACAGGGGAGAACAAAGACTAACATAAAGAACAGGATGACCAGCGACACCTGCTGGTCAAACGGGGAAGGGACAGAGTGGGACAACAGGAGGGGCTGACCCTGACAGAAATACAGTAAAACCGGTCTAAGTCGACACTCGCGGGACCAGCTTAAAAGTGACGACTTAGAGAATTGACGAGATACACCTAAGTCGACACTTCGGCGACTTATGTCTATCTCGCCGTTTTGCCGACTAGTAAATATAACACCATACCTCTACTACACCGCACTATACACGCGAGACTTAAGCCCAGGGAGCGACTAGTGCGATAGGTGGGGATTCCCCGTTTCTACATCGCCGTGGTGACAAGCAGGCGGCGGGAATGCAGCGATTGGGGTGTCGACTTACAGGTAGGAAAATCCATTCATTTGTGTTGTTTGGGATTTAGGTGACGACTAAGGGAATTTGACGACTTACAAGCGGCGATTTACACAAGGAATTTTAAAGGAAACATCATTAGGAAAAATCGGGACTTTTGCTTGAGCGTCGACTTGTGCACATTGACGAGTTACAAGATGGCGACTTAGACCAGTTTTACTGTACATTCATGTTATATCAAGTATATCACATACTCATTTAAAATCACAAAACACACCTGATTTAATCTCTATATTTTAATTATTTCAATAGTATTGCTTAATTACAGCAGTTAAACATTATCTGTATTACAATGGTACAGAAAAGTTGGGCTTTGGTTTCCTGAGAGAACTATGGCCTTGCCAGGATAGATGTCCTGTATGATTTGCGTTCTCTTTCATGCAATTATAGACACGTTTGTATTCATCTTCCTGGAGACCATCCATTCATTTCTGTGGTCAAAACACTTTTTTTAGATTTTTGATTGCAGTCACAGATTTTTTTAAAATTGAGTTTCCCTTTGGGGGACTGAAAAAGCTGGTCTCCACATCGTCAAAATTTCAGGTTTTATTGCATTGTGGGGACATTTGGTCCCCAAAATTTAATATATACATAATGCGCGCGCACACACACACACAAGTTGGTCTTCTTATCTAAATGGGGACTGTCCATTCATTTCTATGGGAAAAACCCTAATCCCAGTCACGACACCCTTAATCCCTACCCACCCCTAACCTTAACCATAAGTAACCAACCCAGATACAAGACTTTTGGCATTTTTACTTTTTTGATTGCATTCACAGATTTTTATAAAACTGACGTTATCCAAATGGGGACCTCAAAAGATGTCCCCAAAAGTAGGGAAATTTCAGGTTTTACTACACTTTGGGGACAGTTTGGTCCTCAAATGTGATCAATGCAAATCCACACACACACACACACACACGTTTGTATTCATTTCTTTGTTTGGACTCTCTATTCGGTTCTACGTGGAAAAACCCGAATCCCAACAATAACAACCTTTACCCCTCCAGCCTAACCTCAACCATAAGTAACTAGAAAAGATACAAGACTTTTGCCCCCCTTACAGCGCCATCCACCTGGCATTTCCCAGCTGGAGGCAAGGCACCGGAGCAGGGCAGTAGTGGGCAAAGTGTCTGATCTCTCCGCAGCTGCCATGGCTTTGCGCGTATAAGGTGCATGCTCTGTCCCTCTCTGCAGACGGAGCCCCCACATGCGCAGGTGCAGGTTTGGCATGAAGTGGCTGGCGACCGGCGTGATGTTGCAGACAGGGACAGGATTGCCTCAGTCCGCTCAGCCTCTGCCAAGGCCTTGGCAAGCATGGCCGGCGTCTGCAGCTACATGTGTTGGCACAACCGTTCCGGGTACCGGTGCCCTCAGCGGGGAGGCTTCTGCTCACTCTACCTGGTGGATCCATCGGGTTGCCCCAGGAAGGCACGCTGCCCGACTCCCGGGGTGCACATCCCACGCACTGGTGCTCCTGGCTGCCACTGTAGGAAGTCGTTGGGTCGTTGTATAGGAAGTGGTTGTAGTCTTCCAGGGAGGTTAGTTAAGAATATAAGAGGGGGGAGACAAAAAGCCCTAAGTACTAATAAGTGGGCAGTGTAAAAGGCCTACCCTTTGCTGTCTGTATTTAAATGCTAGGAGCAGTAGAAACAAAATTCATGATTTGAGGCCTTCATTTCATCAGACTCATGATATTATAGGACTAACAGAAATGTGGTTGAGTGACAATGATGGAGAAGAATATAATATGGATGGTTACATGTTGTTCTGTAGGGACCAGATAAGCAAGAAGGGAGGTGGTGTTGCAGAATATGTAAAAGAAAATTTGCAGGCAAGGGAGCTCACAGATAATAATAAACCTAGAGAAGCTACAGCACCCTCCACAATTATTGGCAGCCCTTGTAAATATTTTTAAAAAGGGTTAGAAAAAAATCTACCTTTTACTAAAATAGCTTCATCTAACACCGAAAAAATTAGAAAAATCCAACCTTTCATTGAAATAAATTTTTTCGAAGAAAAAAAAATCCATCAAGAAATAATTATTTTTAACAAAAATACTTGAGCCACCCCTGCTTTTAATACTTTGTACAACCTCCCTTTGCCAGGATAACAGCACTGAGTCTTTTATAAGGTTGGAGAATACCAAGCCGGGCATCTGAGTCCATTCCTTTTTAGAGAACCTCTCCAGATCAGCACTCTACTCTTCAGCTCAGTCCATAAGTTTACAGTGGGGTTCAGGTCAGGTGACTGAGATGACCATGGCAGAAGCTTGCTTCTATAGTCAGCTAACTATTTTTGTGTTGATTTGGACATGTGCTTAGGATCGTGGTCCTGCTGGAAGATCCAGTGAAGGCCCAGTTTTAGCTTCTAGTGTCAGTATTGTGTATGAATAAAATACAAAAAAATATCCCTTTGTCCACTGTTGTTGTCCAATCTTGTTGCCCTTACCCTGTTTGTCCCTTTATCCCCTTTCCTGTGAATACTGTTACACTGCAACTCTAGACTGGAGATCATGACAGCATCTTACCTATAGTTTTAAAAGAGATGAGGGATATTATTTAACTTTGCTATTTCAGAAATCTGTATCTGTTGGTGTGTTACTAATATAACACCCATATTCAAAAAAGGGGATAGAAGTAATCCAACAAACTATAGGCACTTGGAAAAGTAATGGAAGCTATAATCCAAGCCAAAATGGTGGACTACTCTTGGTGTGTATGTTGTTGCTGCCATGTCCCACTCTCGCAAATGTTGGGAAGCAATTAAAAAGGCCAGTAGGATGTTGGGTTACATCTCTAGGTGTGTGGAGTTTAGGTCAAGGTAGGTGAAGCTTAAGATTGTACAATTCCTTGGTAAGACCCCACCTAGAATATTGTGTGCAGGTTTTTTCACCTTACCTTAAAAAGGACATTGCTGCCTTTGAAAGGGTTCAACGTAGGGCTACAAGAATGATTCCCGGTCTTAGTGAAATGTCTTATGAGGAGAGGTTAGCTGAGCTGAATCTGTTCAGCCTCGAGCAAAGGAGACTAAGGGGGGACATGATCCAGGTATGTAAGATTCTGATAGGTTTATTTTTTTTCCATTACTGCAATATGTCACTCATGATTATATAACAGAATAGATGAAACCCTGCCTACATCTAGCTTTCTCCCAGGGGATTCACTATCCCAGTGTAATTCAATTCAGTCAGTATCTACTGAGATGCTTGATATATTTTCTTTTTCATTGCATTTTTGATGGACATAGAGGACAGTATTTGGCTGAGACAGTATTAGCAGTTTAAATACAGCTCCCCCTCATGACAGTGAAAAAGTCTGCAGGCCATTGCAGAGGTCTTGGATGATGTTCTCATCTATGGAGGTCTTTGGTGGCTGTCGTAACCAGTGTCTCTGCCTAGGCCAGTGGTGGGTCTCATATTGAGGTACAGAGAATGGGTCCTTCCGCCTTGCGGATTCCCTCTTTCCCTGAGCAACAGCTTCCCTCCAAGATGATGGGGGGAGTGCGGTGGACAGAACTGGGGCTTCTTCCCTGTCATGCACTTTCTGGACCACTGGCTGAGGCCGGACACACAGATGAAGTTGCATCCTCAATGTTAGGCCTCTGGAGACCAATTTCTTTAGCTGGCCTGTTGCACAGAAACATTTCTCTTTATTGTAAACTGTAAGATGATTACAGCAACTATTCTGCTGTTATTCAATCAGTGAGAATAATTTACATAGTACCGACCAATTTTTTAAACTTCAATTAACATCAGACTGTCTCAAACTCATGTTAAAAAAAGTTCTGAAATACATACGTTTATATACGGGCTGATGATAATGTTCCACTGCCCCAGCATCCACGTCTCCAGTACAGGTGCCAGCCTGGTTAGAGGGAGGTGATGTGGGTGGAGATTCGTTATCTCCCCAATCAATCACCTCATCCCACTTATTCCAGGCTGCCCAGTACTCATTATCTGTCCAGCTCACGGCTTTTTCCAATCGCCTAGTGCTGAGAGGAGAAACAGGTTTCAGTCAGACAGGTTGCACTACAGCTCACCAGACAACAGTAAAAACCTCTTAAAGAGCAAATACATAAGCCGGTTCTATCTAATAATTGTATTTAATAATAAAACAGTACAATCATCTAAGTTTTATCAATGTAGATGGCCAGAAAATTTTACTGTCACATATATATGTACTTGTTACTGTGACAGTACACTTGTTAACAATAATGCTAATATACTCACTGCAGCTACAGGATATATATATATATGGGGCATATGGCATACCGAGCATTCTCCGGTATGGTATTAATTCTAGTGCCACCCCCCTCCCCCAGTCAATAAAATGTATTGCTTAATGCCAACAAAGGGAAGGGTGAGTGCACTTGACCTTCTGAACATGATAACTGGTATTTGTTGCATCTTTTTATCACTTCACATATTGTCAAACGTTTAAATGCAGTTTTGGGTGTTTTTAGAAATCCATATTGCTCCCTCTCACGAGAGAGTAAAAACCAGTACAGTATCTCTGTTTGGACCAGTGGTGGGTCTCGTACTCAGGCACAGAGAATGGGTCCTTCCACCCTGTGAATTCCCTCATTCCCTGAGCGACAGGTTCCTTCCACGCTGATGGGGTGATGGTGGTTTCCAGAACTGGGGCTTCTTGTTCCCTGTCATGCACTTGGCTTTGCTGGACCAATTGCTGAGGCTAAGAATGAAGTCGTATCCTCACCGTTAAGCCTCTGGACAGCAGTTTCTTTTGCTGACCTGTTACATAGAAACACTTCTCTTTATAGTAAACTGCAAGATGATTACAGCAACCATTCTGCTGTTATTCAGTCATAGTACCATACAATTTTCAATCTACATCAGACTCATGGTTCGAATTATGGGGGGTACTGGAGGGTACTGTACCCCCCGATCAAGACCCAGACCCCCCCAAAGAGACAAAAATAGCAGTTTTGGGGGGTTTTTAACATTTTTCTTTTGCTGCAAAAAAAAAAAAAAAAGATAACCTCACCTTGTAGGAAAAGTTTATGTAAAACAATTTCAGACACCCCTAATGTGGACCGTACCATTTTAACCACCTCGGCGCTAGAAGCAGCCAGTCGGTTGCGTCATTCATTCTCATTGAGTGACCTGTTCATTGTGTTCGTCTGTCATAGTACTGTTTGTCGTGCATTGGTAAATGTGAGTAGCCAGCAGAAGTCTAGCCTGTTGAAAATGTGTTATTTTACAACCTTCATTTATTCGTTTAAGTGTTTCATCTACTAATGCAAGCTGACGTCATTATAAGTTGAATTACTTACCATTGTCCTTCTGAGGCAGATGTTCTGTCGAGTTGAGCTACTTTGTCCAGGTAATCTACTGTAGTGCTAATTGATAGCCCTAATCATAGCTTACCTCGACAAAGTAGCTCAACTCGACAGAACACTGGTACAGTCAACTTTAGTTACGTTAACTAGCAAGATGAGCTAAGTTCTCTATTTAAACCAGGCTTATTTGGTGAGGTAAAATCGATCATGGTCATTTTCCAAGGAGATGAACTCCATATGTTTTCGTTCTCATTTTATCACGAATAAATTGTGCCATTCTGAAATTAATTTGCCACTTAGCCTGTGTGGTTTGTTATTAGGCTAATATTAACGCATAAGAATGTCTAACGTCATGCTCTGAAAAAACATTACTATAAGTGAAACCTATAGGGGCAACGTAAAAAAAACTAGCTAACAAATAATAAGCCCTATTATTTGAATTTTAGTGGTATTGATTCTGCATTCCACAATTTCATATTTATAGACATTTTAGAAGCTTCATCTGATAGCCCAGATACTGTTTTGTTAAATATAGATTAGATTTTATTCACAGACACACTATGAGGAAAAGGAAAGATGGAGACATCAGACACTCTTTTGGTGGTAAAAGAAGAGTAAGTAGGAAATATTAGTGTTAAGAGCTACAGAACATTACACTAAAAGTATAGGTTACTTAATGTGTATGAAGGAAAGTGGTGGTCAGCAGAAAGCAGGAGAGGCACAGGAGCAGGGAGATGGCAGGATGAGGACAGTGAGCAGGCAGCAGGGAGATGGCAGGATGAGGACAGTGAGCAGGCAGCAGGGAGATGGCAGGATGAGGACAGTGAGCAGGCAGCAGGGAGATGGCAGGATCAGGACAGTGAGCAGGCAGCAGGGAGATGGCAGGATCAGGACAGTGAGCAGGCAGCAGGGAGATGGCAGGATGAGGACAGTGAGCAGGCAGCAGGAAGATGGCAGGATGAGGACAGTGAGCAGGCAGCAGGGAGATGGCAGGATCAGGACAGTGAGCAGGCAGCAGGGAGATGGCAGGATGAGGACAGTGAGCAGGCAGCAGGGAGATGGCAGGATGAGGACAGTGAGCAGGCAGCAGGAAGATGGCAGGATGAGGACAGTGAGCAGGCAGCAGGGAGATGGCAGGATGAGGACAGTGAGCAGGCAGCAGGGAGATGGCAGGATGAGGACAGTGAGCAGGCAGCAGGGAGATGGCAGGATGAGGACAGTGAGCAGGCAGCAGGGAGATGGCAGGATGAGGACAGTGAGCAGGCAGCAGGGAGATGGCAGGATGAGGACAGTGAGCAGGCAGCAGGGAGATGGCAGGATGAGGACAGTGAGCAGGCAGCAGGAAGATGGCAGGATGAGGACAGTGAGCAGGCAGCAGGGAGATGGCAGGATCAGGACAGTGAGCAGGCAGCAGGGAGATGGCAGGATGAGGACAGTGTGCAGGCAGCAGGAAGATGGCAGGATGAGGACAGTGAGCAGGCAGCAGGGAGATGGCAGGATGAGGACAGTGAGCAGGCAGCAGGGAGATGGCAGGATGAGGACAGTGAGCAGGCAGCAGGAAGATGGCAGGATGAGGACAGTGAGCAGGCAGCAGGGAGATGGCAGGATGAGGACAGTGTGCAGGCAGCAGGAAGATGGCAGGATGAGGACAGTGAGCAGGCAGCAGGGAGATGGCAGGATGAGGACAGTGAGCAGGCAGCAGGGAGATGGCAGGATGAGGACAGTGAGCAGGCAGCAGGGAGATGGCAGGATGAGGACAGTGTGCAGGCAGCAGGGAGATGGCAGGATGAGGACAGTGTGCAGGCAGCAGGGAGATGGCAGGATGAGGACAGTGTGCAGGCAGCAGGGAGATGGCAGGATGAGGACAGTGAGCAGGCAGCAGGGAGATGGCAGGATGAGGACAGTGAGCAGGCAGCAGGGAGATGGCAGGATGAGGACAGTGTGCAGGCAGCAGGGAGATGGCAGGATGAGGACAGTGAGCAGGCAGCAGGGAGATGGCAGGATGAGGACAGTGTGCAGGCAGCAGGGAGATGGCAGGATGAGGACAGTGAGCAGGCAGCAGGGAGATGGCAGGATGAGGACAGTGAGCAGGCAGCAGGGAGATGGCAGGATGAGGACAGTGTGCAGGCAGCAGGGAGATGGCAGGATGAGGACAGTGAGCAGGCAGCAGGGAGATGGCAGGATGAGGACAGTGTGCAGGCAGCAGGGAGATGGCAGGATGAGGACAGTGAGCAGGCAGCAGGGAGATGGCAGGATGAGGACAGCGCACAGGACCAAGTGGTGAGTTAGAAATTAGGCTGTACTTTACTACCATTATGTACTGTATCATCAAGGCAGATATTAGCCTAATAGACAAATATTCATTTCTGAAGGCTGTTGGAGCTGGGGGGACTGAGAGGGCAGGAATTACACCAGACTGCTGGACCAGACCAGGCTGTGTGTAAATGTATAGGCTTATTACTTTTACTAGTATACTACTTCTAGGATAATTCCTGAGAGTTAGCAAAACCAAATTCTTTTGGATAGGGATAAGGATAATGAGATCTTCTGTATTGATTCTCATTTTGTCGCATGTCCAGACCATGACCGTGTGTTGCATACATGTTAGTAAACACCCCTAGCGCATCTTGCACTCTTAACATTGATCCTGGTGGCGACTATTCGTATTGACGCGGTAGCGGACCATAATGGTCATAGAAGTGTTAAGAAGGCAGTACCCCCCAATTATGGAGGGGTAATTCGCACTCTGGATACAATTACAACACTAGCCATGTAAACGTATTAATTGGGGAATTCATTTATAAAGGCTTCGTGTGACCGAAAAAGATGCCAAACATTCATAGGCACATTTGTAAGAGGGTTTTGGGATTTATAAAGAAAAACGTATGCTGAAAACAACTCGCACGTTTTGTGAACGAGGCTGAAAGGGATGCAGTTTCGACAGAATCCTGTAGAGGGCACTGTGTATGCTAAATTGAAGGCTCCAGGAATGTTGTCGGCATTTCATTTCATTTCATGGTCACACGGCCATTGGCTCTGAAATTAAACTGTTCTTTTAAATAGAATTGCCACTGCCACTGAGCATCTCCTCTACAAGCAAACACTGGGGTGCCACCAAGACCAGCAGGCTGCTGGTGGCTCTGGGATGCAACCACTACTGAGGTCAGATGAGGGAGCCACTAATGATGGCTTGAAGACATATCAGTGTCAGAATGACATGACATGGCTTGTTTGTTGAACCTTGGCCAGGAATTTGAGAGCACACAGATCCAAGGATGGGGCACATATATGAAACAGAGGTACACCTGTGCAGATTTTGCCTAGGGGCCCTGAAATGACCCAAACATGAAGCTCAGCTTTCCAGGTGCTGAGGGGAAATAGTTTCAGAAAACTTTTATTCTAGGCACAAACTTCTGTGGAGGCAGGACGAGTCACCAGCTTCTCACTTCAGTTATTTACACGTAATGTTCATCTATCAAAGGTAAGACACGTAGTTTGAGATAAATGTAGAACTACAGGATAAATTTACAGTTATACCGCCAGGTGTTTTCATAACAGCTTGCTTATAGCAACATTATCACTAGCATCGCTCACTTGGTAAGAGGCTGAAGCTAGGTTTGCCGCATAGCCTATGTGTCCATGGCTTGTATAGTTTTTTGTCATAACGTTAAAAATTCTTGTCAGTCCGTTTCTGACAAACTTGTGTTGATCAGTGACCTGAGCATCGCTCACATGGTAGAATATTATCTGTCTGAACAATTATAAATTGCACTGACCAGAAAAGCTTGAGTGTTGATAGTATCACAGGCAGAACCATAAATGATTTTTGGTAACATTTTTTTTGTTTTAGTCATTTTTAAACACATTGACAATGCATTATTATGCATTCATAAAGCATTATAAACATGGCTATATTTCTAAAAGGGCATAAGAAATTGCCATGTTTATTATGCACTATGACTGCCTTATGAAGCTCTCATCTATAACGCACTATAGATACCTTTGTAATACAGTACAATAGCTGTATTATTCCGAGCATCATAATGCATTATGAAGGTATCTATAGTGCATTCCAGATGAGACCTTCATAAATCATTCAAAATGCATAATACACATGGGTATAATGTGTTATGCCTTTTGATAAATAATTATAGCCATGTTTCTAATACTTTATGGATTCATTATTATTAGTTATGAATGTGTTTATAAATTGCTAAAGCAATGGCCTTAAGTAGTGTTACCTGATTTTTGTTTACAAATGTAACATTTTTTGCTGAGGGGCTCTCTAACCCCAAAATGGCCTTAGATGAATTTGCAGAGACAGAATTCTTCCAGAAGGAGCGGGAGGCTGCCAAGAAACGAGTGGAGAAGAGGGTGGAGAAAAAGAGGAAAAGGCCAGACTCACGACAAGCAGGCCGCCTTTGCAGATTCTGCCGCATGAACCTGAAACAGGGACCAAACAGCTAGCCTGCACAACCACACCGGCTTCCCTGGAATGGCAGGGAAATGCACTTACTGCCCATCTAAAGTGAACCGGAATGAGTTTCAGGCGTCTCCTTTGTTTAAGGCAGAGTGATAAAGATGGCTAAACTTAATAATTTTAATTTAGTCATTTTAATGTAATATTTGAATGCAGGCCTTAAATGATCCATATTATTTCAATAAGGCCTCCCTTTAGGGGTATAGTCCATGCTTTTACGTTTGTGTAAAACAAACCAAACAAAGGACACGGCCGCATGACCCCACGGCGCCGAACAAAGAAGCACTGTGGGACACACGCCGGCGTCCGAAACAGTCTGAGGAAACGAGCACATCGCCCGCCCCTGCCCAGAGTCCCGCTCGCAAACGTCCAGTCTAAACTAGGTGACCTAAGAGTGAGGTTGGGGTTCCAGCGCGATGCAAGAAACTGCAATATATCACGTTTCACGGAAACGTGGCTGACCCCCCTGGTACTGGATCTAGTGGTGACTCCGTCGGACTCTTTCTCTCTTTTTCCTGTTTCATAACTGCTTGCTCTTGGTCATTTAGTACTTGCTCTTTGTCC
This sequence comes from Paramormyrops kingsleyae, assembly GCF_048594095.1. NCBI lineage: Eukaryota > Metazoa > Chordata > Actinopteri > Osteoglossiformes > Mormyridae > Paramormyrops > Paramormyrops kingsleyae. The sequence goes on from NW_027325993.1 coordinate 181,402, forward strand.
ATGAAACTATGTCATAAATAAAAAGGACATTTAATCGAAATATTACATGCTGATTTTTTTCCTGGTTAAATAAAATCGATACAGCAGATTCTTTTCTACACACACGACTGCTTTTTTTGTAACTTAATTATGCCATCTAACACGATAGGTTCTCTGTCATAAGAATATTCCAATATGTTGGTTGAGATTATTTAAGCGGTACATCAACAATCCGTGGGGGGGAAATTAATGATAATTAAACTTTGACAAACAAGGGCATAGCTGAAAAATCAGTACACTGCTAGTGAGTTACTGGCAATATAGCATAGAAATTTACTAGTCAGCTGTGCTAAGAATCAGCTAAACTGAAATGGAAGGCTTGTAGTATAAGGGAGAAGGTGAAGGAGAATGTTTTATGTGTTTTAAGTTGATTAAGCAGGGAGGAGCACTTCTCTTTCTCACATAGTAAAGGTTCATTCTCTCTTCAAATGATTGCTTGCAAATTTAAGGATCTAGGAAATTAGCTTAAAAAATATAATATTATAATATAAATATTATATATATATATACACTCACCTAAAGGATTATTAGGAACAAAATACTAATACGGTGTTTGACCCCCTTTCGCCTTCAGAACTGCCTTAATTCTACGTGGCATTGATTCAACAAGGTGCTGAAAGCATTCTTTAGAAATGTTGGCCCATATTGATAGGATAGCATCTTGCAGTTGATGGAGATTTGTGGGATGCACATCCAGGGCACGAAGCTCCCGTTCCACCACATCCCAAAGATGCTCTATTGGGTTGAGATCTTGGTGACTGTGGGGGCCATTTTAGTACAGTGAACTCATTGTCATGTTCAAGAAACCAATTTGAAATGATTCGAGCTTTGTGACATGGTGCATTATCCTGCTGGAAGTAGCCATCAGAGGATGGGTACATGGTGGTCATAAAGGGATGGACATGGTCAGAAACAATGCTCAGGTAGGCCGTGGCATTTAAACGATGCCCAATTGGCACTAAGGGGCCTAAAGTGTGCCAAGAAAACATCCCCCACACCATTACACCACCACCACCAGCCTGCACAGTGGTAACAAGGCATGATGGATCCATGTTCTCATTCTGTTTACGCCAAATTCTGACTCTACCATTTGAATGTCTCAACAGAAATCGAGACTCATCAGATCAGGCAACATTTTTCCAGTCTTCAACTGTCCAGTTTTGGTGAGCTCGTGCAAATTGTAGCCTCTTTTTCCTATTTGTAGTGGAGATGAGTGGTACCCAGTTGGGTCTTCTGCTGTTGTAGCCCATCTGCCTCAAGGTTGTGCGTGTTGTGGCTTCACAAATGCTTTGCTGTATACCTCGGTTGTGACGAGTGGTTATTTCAGTCAAAGTTGCTCTTCTATCAGCTTGAATCAGTCGGCCCATTCTCCTCTGACTTCTAGCATCAACAAGGCATTTTCGCACACAGGACTGCCGCATACTGGATGTTTTTCCCTTTGCACACCATTCTTTGTAAACCCTAGAAATGGTTGTGCGTGAAAATCCCAGTAACTGAGCAGATTGTGAAATACTCAGACCGGCACGTCTGGCACCAACAACCATGCCACGCTCAAAATTGCTTAAATCACCTTTCTTTCCCATTCTGACATTCAGTTTGGAGTTCAGGAGATTGTCTTGACCAGGACCACACCCCTAAATGCATTGAAGTAACTGCCATGTGATTGGTTGATTAGATAATTGCATTAATGAGAAATTGAACAGGTGTTCCTAATAATCCTTTAGGTGAGTGTATATATATATATATATATATAATATACAGCTGCAGACTCTTAATGCCACTCTCAGGCCCCTTCCGTTTGGTGGACGCATGTGCGGAAAACAAAGAAAGATGTACTTTATCAGTTTCACAAGTTTTCAAAGTAGAGTTGGATGGCACCTTTAACCTTAAAGGCCTGTTTTTGCGGCAGAATGGTCATGCAGTTTAGGTTTAACACCAAAAACATGTCCCTGTGCTTGCATCATTTAATGAATTGCCCCTCTATGTTTTTTGCATTGCACTTGAGAACTGAAGAAACCTTTAATTCAATGGCAAGTCCACTACAATTCTCTACATGTACATGAGTTTAACCAATCATTATTTAAGCTAATCAAATTTTGTTTCAAACTTCACAATGTTTTAAATAACCACACAGACACAAACCAAATGCAAAATAATCCACATTTATTTATATCTTAGTCTTATCTTATTCTATGTTACCTTAATTATACAATTTTATCTTAACCTTATCCTACCTTATCTTACTCCTATCTTATTCTATGTTACCTTAATTATACAATTTTATCTTAACCTTATCCTACCTTATCTTACTCCTATCTTATTCTATGTTATCTTACGTTATACAATCTGATCTTAACCTTATCCTACCTTATCTTACTCCTATCTTATTCTATGTTATCTTACGTTATACAATCTTATCTTAACCTTATCCTACCCTATCTTACTCCTATCTAATTCTATGTTATCTTACATTATACAATCTTATCTTAACCTCATCTTACCCTATCTTAGTCTTATCTTATTCTATGTTATCTTACGATATACAATCTTATCTTAACCTCATCTTACCCTATCTTAGTCTTATCTTATTCTATGTTATCTTACGATATACAATCTTATCTTAACCTTATCTTAAACTATATTAGTCTTATCTTATTCTATGTTACCATATGTTATACAAAATCTTATCTTAACCTATATTAGTCTTATCTTATTCTAATCTTATGTCATACAAACTTAGGATAAGTTAAGGTTAAACTATCTTAATCTTATCTTATCCTAAGTACTTGTGAGATCTCTCACCTAATTATTTACAGGTTCTATGAAAAACTATTTACATCACACAGATAGCCCATCTCCACAGCCAACTCCAGGACCCCGGGGATGGCACTCAGCTGGTACAGCGCATCATTAGGAAATATCACCTCAGCTTCATCAACCCAATTGTCAACATACGTGTAGTGAGCCTCTAGGTTTTGGTCCCTCCCCTGCTTGCAGATGGAAATTGCATTTAAAAACTCACTCCAAAACTGAATACACCAATGGTAAGTTAAGCACTTGGCCTCATAGGTCATTTTAGGGTAGTTGCTAAGATAATAGTTATGCAACTTATTGAATCTTTCCATTTTTTCAAAAACAACAGAAGGGCACATAAATGGGGGTGTCGGACCCGTAACCAGCTGAGATGAGGGGTGCGCTGGAACCTGATACGGAGGGGTGGGATGAACCATGGCTGGAGCTGAAGATGGATGTGGGGCTGGACTTACATGTGAGACTACGTGTGGTGACGGAGGAGGAGAGTCTGTAAAAAAAGATGGAGATGGAGAGGAGACAAAAGAGGATGGGATGGGTGACGGAACTAAGAATGAAGTGGAGGAGAAGGCCGGTGAGCAGGGCTCAGGCTCAGGCTCTGACATAGATGGAGTGCGACACAGGATGGTTGCAACCTCGTCGTCACTCTGGGTGAGATCCTCACACGGGATCTTCTCACCCACTTGGGTTGAGTCAAACGGGTTTCCCAATTTGCAGTTACTGAAGCGTACTAGATTCTGTACATTTTTTGTAAATGGCCCCTTTTGTTTTTTACACCAATTTCTACGTCCTGACCGGCCTCCCACCGTATTTCTACGGCGTCCTGAGCCCTGCTGACCCCTGCTGGTTGCCACCGGGGAGGGAGTAGACGCAGTGGCGGCAGACATGGTCATGGAGCTGGGTGCCGGCGGCCCAGTGCGGCATTTCCTCCGATGGCCTCCACCACTGGTGCTGGTTCGTCCTTTGGGGTTAAAAAGACAGGGGACAGCACATTTAAATAAAGTGAATCCTTATGTCACTCTACAACAAAACTACATCACAGATATCACACTTGGCAGTCAGTATTGCACATTGAGAAAAATTCTGCCATCTTATTGGATACAGGAAACGCAAGCTTGGGAGACTTATGCGCTGGTCTTGAATCGGGCCGCCTGCGTTTCAACAGGGGAACTTGACTTATAAAAACACACCAGTTAGTGCACAGATTCCCTGATATGCAGAACAACAGCGAAAAACCACACTGGAAACTGATGTAACTTATGCATTATTACACCAATGTTGAAATGCTTTCCTCGCCCTAGTAGCATAAAAGCCAATCTAGTTTATTTATTTTTGTTTTGTTCAGGCTTTTTGACAAATGAAGGCCCTTTTTAGTAGGCTAGTGTCTAGTCAAAGGTGTAAACTTAAGAGGAAAATAAACTATTCTGACTGTGCCATTAATTCTCTTTTTTCCCAGTTACTTTGCCAATATTGTCTTTTTATTCAATTTTGATAGTAATTTGAAATGTTTTAATTTAAATTATATCTCCACAGCTAGTTCTGGCAATAGTTGAAGTTGTCATGAAAAATAATAACCCTGTACCATATGGGGCGCCGTTTGTAAAGTTACGAAACATTTTTGTACTTGCCACTTTTTCAACATTTAGTGCAATTTTCTGACATTTAGCTAGAAGTCAATGGTGTTGTGGATCATCATATTTTTTGCTGTGTAGATTATTTGCACAATTGTTCATCATATGTAAATAGAAATGGTATGTCTATATATAAATATTAAATGTAAATGTCAAATATAAATGTTAAATGTAAACGTAAATATAAAAGTTAAATGTAAATATAAATGTTAAATATAAATGTTAAATGTTAAGTTATATCTAAATGTTAAATGTAAAAGTTAAATGTAAATATAAATCTAAATGTTAAATGTAAAAGTAATTAACTTAGCGAGCTAATTCGTCGTTACCGCCCATTTCTATGCAGATGGGCGTGGCTAATTTGCATATGTTCTCAACATTTAGAGTCTACATTTAACATTTATATTTAACATTTAAATTTAACATTTATATTTATATTTACATTTAACTTTTACATTTAACTTTTAAACCAAAGACCAAATTTTCTGGAGATGTTCATGACATTATTTACTAGATTTATTTAAAAAATTGATCAATTTTGAAATACAGGTGTTTTGTTATTGAATTTTTAATACTTTAATAACCCATGGTAATTATTCGTATGGGGATGGCATATTATTTGTTCAACCTATAGAGCTGGACAATAGCTTTAAAACAATATGAGGACCATTTCTGTGCAGCTTATATTATGGTAAATATAGCCAGTCAAAAAAAAAGAAGTTAAAACTTCATCCATCCACACATCACAGCGACAGATTTTACTGATTTCATTATACAATACAACAGACATGCCGAAAAGAGCCCCGTATTTTTACTGCTTCATGGTAACAAATCACCGTTTGCCTAAAAGTCAACCATTTTATTATCTAGTATCCTAAGACATGTAGTTCCAAAATAAGATAGTTATCACAGACTGCAAGATTCAACAAGACCAGCCAACCCTATTCTGACTTTCATTCTTCGAGTGCTGAGCTATTCTGGGCATCACTTTGCCGTCCTTACCATGGCTAACTGAACCGGGGATGTCTTCCGGAGCAATCCGGACACTGACTGCCCCATTTGGCAGGAGCCAGTCGATTCTCCAGAGGCACACAGTGGCGTTCAGGGCAGACATCTCGATCACGTCTTGTCTCTCGCTGGGAAGCTGCAAATCTGAGCTGCTTTGAATGTTCAAATCAAATTAACTCGAAGTGCAACTACAATTGTTATGATGCGGTTGCTATGGTACTGTGGCCAATTAGTGTCAGCGCACTGCAAAGTCGTCAAACACTTTAACCAAATGACAACACACACGATGTACATTAACAAAAGCGCGGAAGATTTTCTACGACGGATTATGGCTGTTTGTAACCTTCAGCATTTCATCTTGCACTGAGAAACATTGTAGCTATAAAGTTAGCCGATATATATATAGTTGTGCGCAATATTGTGTGTGACTCCTTACTTTTCCAGAACATGTGGCATCCGTATTATAACATCCCTTTTCTGACCACATTGCCCCTTCATTTGGAGAACTGCGCCGAGATGTCCAGACACGCTGCTGGAGCTCTGCAGTGGCCCCCGTCCGTCCACGTGAATCAGACAGTGGCAGCGTGGAGAGGCTTTCCTGCTTTTCCCAAAGCAACCCAATCTACTAATGAAGCCAAGGTGTTTCTCATCCACAGGTCTCTCTATGACTTGATAAAAGGTCCAATAATGCTGGAAATGATTGACCAGAAATTGCTGAACTGGTACTTGTCTCTTCCAGTTGAAGACCGACACCTCATAAAGGAGGAAGGAGGTCTACGTGTTTTTCTTCAGAAACACCCAGCGCTTGGTGTAACGGGAGATGTAGTCTATATAAAAGAGGAAATCAGAGGAGTGCACAGAGCAGAAGAAACTCCAGCCTTGCCTGAATCTTCTCACTGCAGATCTTCTCAGTGCTGCTGGTGCTATACACCAAGTGCTTCCTCTGCTGCCAGGATGTGCAGTCAGTCCTGCAAAGCCAGGGAGGGTCCGCAGGAGGCTTTTCTGTCAGTGGAAGAAAAGAAGCTGGTCCTACTTCCAAACGCCTTTGAAAAGGAGCTAAATCTCTGCGGCTCGGATGAGAGCGTGATGAATGGAGCAGGAAAGGCCACCAGTCAGCAATGTGACTACAGTTCTACTAAGTGGATGGATGTTGAGCATCGAGGAACTGTCCAAAGTGGAAATGACCCAAAAAAGCAGTATCCCGGTGTTATTAAAGAGCAGTCTTTTGCTCATGGTGCTGCGGAGGTGTTCCAGTGGATCCCGGAGCAGAAAGGTCATCCTGAGAACATGGAAGACCTGATGCATCTGCAAGATCCTGATTTTGGTGCGGTGGAAGAGGCTGGATTCGGTCAAAAATTTACAGAAGGAGCCAGTCAGTCTGCATGTGAAGGTTGTTTTCCATGGACTGTCCAGGACAAGGCAAGAAGCAGCGGGCCTGTAACATCCCAGCGATTCCAGGCTGTGGATGGCAAGGTGGCAATGAACCAGTCTGAAGAAATTAATGGTGACCTCAGGGGCAATGTCATGTCATCAAGTGACAGGCAGAGTACGAGAGTGAAGAAAATCTGCAGCCTGGAACGCCAGATTGTACTGTGCGATGCCGTTGTCAGCACAGACCTCTCCACAATGGACCAGGATGTCCAGACGCTGGCAGTGTCTACAGCTGAGAAATCCACCATCACAGATGTCTATATGGCTGACCTGGACTATTTCAAACAGGAATTCATCAGATTAAAGCTTGTTGAAGCAGAAGTAGGGACACTGAAAGATAAATTGAAAAGCTTCGAAGGGAAGGAGCGTAGTAGCCACCAGAGGGCAGTGCAGGCTGAACTGAGCCTCTTGGCCCTGCAGCATGCAATGTGTCAGCAGTACTGCTGGGGGCGCTATTGCACTTCACTGGAAGGCAGCCGCTTTCTTCTGGGAAAAAATGTTATGCCGGAGAGCATGATTGAAGTTCTTCAGATCCTAGCGGACAACTACCAAGAAATGAGGAAGAACATCCTATCTGGAGTGCCCCTGGACCAACTCCGCCCTTTGTCCGTGGACTGTCAGAAGATCGCCTCTGAGGGGTGCTATATCCCCACGGAGGGAATCAAGTCTGTTCCTGAAAACGAATCATGCTTCTGTGAAGAGTCCATGTTGACTGAAAGCTCTGGGGGTCTTGAGTGCAGGATCAACACCTCCCTGAAGGAAGGACTAAATGAAAAAACGGAGGCATTCACCCATCAAGATAGTAACCTATTTGGGAAGAATCTTGCTTTGCCGATTAGGACCACAGGTGCACCAGAACCAGAATCTAGCACAAATCAATCCAGACAGGAGGGAGAGAAGAGCCACAGCTCAGCAGCTGCAAAGGATAGTGAGATCCAGGGGGAAGGATTTTTTCATGAGGAGAAAATGGATCAGTACTTCCTGGGTGTCAAAGACCTCCCTAATGACTCAACTGAGAATAATGTTGACCAGTTTGGAAAATATCAGCCATCCGGTGTTAAAACAGCAATTTTCTTCAAGAATGTCAGGACGGCCACTGTATCAGTCCTGGCTCCCAGTGCTCCTGAAAGAGCAGTCGAAAACCTGAACAGTCATGTGGTTAAGGGACAACCCATCGAGGGCAAGCAGATCCCTGATGGTACAGGGATAGGCCTGCAGAAACAAGCATGCAGTTCAAAGTCCTGCAGATCTGTATGCGACACACCTGCTGTTATGGCTAAGGGTCTTCCACAGCCCCTGGAGAAGCTTGTGAATGTCCTGGAATCACCCACATCATCCGGCGTCTTTGTGCCCAGACGCACCATCGCGGACGGCTTCGGCGCCCTCATGGCGCAGCTGTCACTGCAACACCCGGGAGTGGCCCAGAGGAGCATCATGGATGCTCTCCTGAAGCTGCTGGCAGGACGCAGCGGCTTCCTCGGCGACCTGCCACAGGAGACCATCGTGGAGATGACATCCAGCCTGCTGAAAGCTGCACCCTCAGAAGAGGTCAGTTTGCAAGTGTGATTGCATCTGTAAAGGTATATCTGTATGTATATCTGGCAGTAACTAATAATTTTAGTTCCTCCTGACCTGACTTGCACAGAGGCTCAGTCAAACATTATTGATAATCTGATATGTTGCCTGTATACCATCATAAGCGGGAAGTGCACTGATTCATACCATAGGGCATCAGCACAGGAGTCATTTCTGTTTTCAACTTGCTTAATCTTTTTTTTGTGTAGAAATGATCCTAAATGGAATGAACCAGCTGGAATGCTGTAAATGTTGCGTTTAAAGAAAATGGTCATTTACTTTGAACAGTCTTTTAACCGATAATGCATATTTCTCTTATTTTCTTTGTTTTAGTAAGTGGAATTTTTTTTCCTCCCTGGAATTTGGGGTGCTCAGTGTTCACATCATGGTTCTTTATTTGACATTGTTCTTAAAATCCCCAAAACTTGTTACATTTGGCATTACTTAAATAAACCACTAAGAAACGTTAAAAAAAAAAAAAAAAAAAAAAACAAAAGCGCGGAAAAATAATAGGAGCACCGCAAATTTAGAAGACACGTTTAAAAAGAGAAAAGCGCTGCAGATCCGCTCACAACACAGTTGCTAAGTTTCCGGGTGACAAAGAAACCAATTGTGGCTGGGCTGTATATCGAATATGTTTACGCAATACAAATATATTATCCAAAACAAGATGTAGAATGACACAATACAGGTCGTGTCTGTATAATTGATAAATATATATATAAAAATACAATTTGATCGTTTGTTAAAATTATTAGGTCGCTATTACAGTAATTGAATACACAATTTCTTCCTGGTAGCAAGTAACGCGAGAGCTGCGGTCGTGACCTTCCACAGACTCCCAGAATTCATAGCGACAATTAAGCGACCCATTCAGTTAGTGGAAGATTTGATGGAGGGGAATGAGCGGGAGACGTTCTTATCTCACTTGTGGTTTTGATTTACAACTGAATATTTAGCACAGTTGGAAATTTTGGTGTAGTGCTAATATTCCTAAGAATCTAGGGATATGTCGATACACTTATTGCGATGTTGTGTTTTTCGTACAGGTATCGGTTTTAATTAATAGTTTTCATGGAAAGGTTCCCGCGGTGGTTTATTTTCTGCTCTGTCTGACCCCCGGACAGTTAGGCAGCAGGGCTGTAATTAATCTTCAGCCATTTCACTCTTCCACTGTAGCAACGTCAACTGAAGAATTATGAACAATGATGGAGGCACATTCGCAGCTGTTCCGAGCTTTCCAATGTTTCTCTGACTATGTTTTACTGGTTTCTTTGCTTCCAGTACCAGTATTTTATTCATCTTTGTTCTTCTTTACTGTTGGTGAATATTTCTTTTATTTCATATTGTATTTTACTTGTGGTTTTATCCTTAACAGGCTTGCTCCAAAGACATCTTATTGTATTTGCACAGTGACAGTAACGCTGTCTTATCTTGCGAGAGGAAGTAGCATAAGGCTGCACTGCTAACCTTAGCATTAGCTACCTAGCAATGTTGGTAGTAACGCGTTACTGTAATTCCACTACTTTTGTCTGTAAGGAGTAATGTAACTAATTACCATTTCAAATTAAAAAACGCAAGGTACTGAAATTTCAACGGACTCGTTACCTTTGTCTTGCGTGAAAATATTAATGGATAAAGGCAGCATGTTCCCCTAATTTCCTGTTTATGATGTAACGCCATCCGACCTTACCGTGGCGCAATGAATGGGTGATATTATAGGTACGCTAATAGGTACAATTAGACAGTTGTATTGTCTGGCACTGTCACAGCAGCAACACTAAAGTAATATAAGTACCCAGAGAGCACACATGCATTAGCACTATATCTCCGCGGTGCTTGAAAATCCATCGGCAAACATCTCTGTTGCAGAAACATCACCATCGAACATTTGAGCCCATATTCCCCCGATGTCGGCGCGATGTTAAGTTAAACATAGTGATGATCATGATGCGGATATCTTATAAATGATATTTTGGTATTTTCCTTCTACCTTGTAGTAGATATGGATTCGATCCAGGATTGTCCAGCTGGGTGTTTCCATTACAATTGTGTGATTTTGGAGGGGAAGGGTGTTCACAATTTGTTGGGTTAAACCAAGTGGTTGGGGAGGGGATTTTTGCACATTACAATAAAATTGATATTTTAGCCTTTGTTGGTTTTATGAATAAAATTGTGGTTTTGGATAGTGTGTTTTAGAATTGTGTATGTGGGATGTATTGTTTTGAGGATGATAATTGTTAGATTAGTTGTCCTAAGGAGAGGGGTTAAGAAATCTATATAAACCCTGGAGAATGGGCTAAAAGATTGTTGTTATGGATCCAGGGTCTGCTAGGGTATAGCCTGTTTGATTGAGATTTTTGTTGTTGTTAATACTACAGTGTATTTGTGCACTTTTGTGAACAAGGACAATACATTTTTGCACGTTTTGGAACTCCATGGCCTTCTCTGGTTCCTGAAGTCTCGGGCCTCAGCCATTCCTAACAGTGTGCATGTGTGTGAATGGTGTGTTTGCCCTGCAGTGGGTTGCTGCCCCATCCTGGGTTATTCCCGGCCTTATGCCATAGCTTCCAGGATAGACTGTGGGCCATCAGGATCCTGCACAGAATAAGCAGGTATAGAAGATGGATGGATGGATGGATGGATGTTATGTCTTGCTGAAGTGCTAAACATTCAGCCTTGTGGTTTTGTCACTTCCTGTTTATAATGTCCACTCCCCCTTCACTCTGCCTGCTGTGTGTGAGAATAGAAACGACAGAGACAGTGAAGGTACAGAGGATGAGGAAGTGAGTGTCAGTCTCCACAGATCTGGGCTCAGTGACACACACACGTATGGATCCTCTGATGCTCCTGTTTCTTCTCATTGCTGGGCTCACAGGTGAGTGTCTCTCATTACAGTGGTACTGAGTAGAGATCTCTCTCCTGCTCCTCACACACTGTCAGCTGCAGTTTGGAGATCATGATGGAGATCTGCTGCTACATCAGAAGAAATTGCCCCGGCTAGATTCTGGAAACATTTGCAGAGGCTGCATTGAGTATCATACTCTATGAAGTTGTAGATAGTAGTTGGATTCTCACAGGTTTTTATATCACTTATATTATTATGTAATATTTAAAAAGCTTTAACAAAAATATTTTACCAATAAACTGGCAATTACTTCATACATGTACAGTATTTTGTGTTTTGTATTTATTAGTAGAGCGGTACCTCAGTTCTCGAACTCATTAGAACTCGAATTTCTTAAAAGTCGAACCAACCAGTTCGAAAAAAATTACCTAGAGCTCGATCTGAATCTCAAACCGTGAACGCCGATCTAAGATAATTTGTACGCCTGGGGAAATGAGTCACGCCGCACGTCTCTCAGCGGAAACAAAGGGTAAAGCTTCAGTCTCAGCCTCGCAAAACCCCTGATAGGAATATTATTCTTATTTACTCATGTTGGCACAAGGTGCTGATTACTGTGTGCATTTTAATCTGGGCTCTTCTCTCATAAAACATAAACTTTGTGCTCTAAGTACAATTTTTAAAGAGTGACCCCAAATATTGCAAAGTTATTATAGCTGACAACAGACTTTTTGGGAATGCGAGAGTCCTCACAGAAGCTTATGTGCCATGTTACAGTGTCCGTGTATTCATCCACGCTGTTAGTAGCAGTTTTGAAAACATTCCAGTCTGTCGAGTCAAAGCATGATTTTAATTGCTCTACTGCTCCACATGTTCAGTGTTTCACTCTAGTAACGACAGGTTTAGCAGTTTTCAGATTTTGTCTGTATGCTGGAATTAGATGAATTGTTGCATGGTCAGAGTTTCCTAGTGCAGCACCAGTCATTTTCTGTCATTAAAATGTGACGTCTTTTCAGTTAGCTATTTATTTATTTTGGCTTTTTCTTATTATTATGTGTTCATTGTAATTGATTAATAAAATTATTTATTTTCATTATTATTTCTTTTACTTATCTTTGAAATGTGATTTTGACATTTTAATTTGATTGTATCCTTGTCTTTGTAAAGCACTTTGAATTGCCTTGTGCCCGAATTGTGCTATATAAATAAACATGCTTAAAATCTTTGATGATGACAATGTGCCCAGCCGGCTGTGAACTGTTCTTCGCTTTCTCCATCTTTGCATTTCTTGCAGTGTGAAGATCTGCGAGCTGTTTAATTTTAGTGACCACTCCTTTTCAGGATTATGTAGTATATGTTTAACATTACTTCAAAGTGTGGAAGGGAAATTTAAAGTGATGGTAGGCCAGGGTTGGGAGGCATTGTGGGATTGTTCTTGTGTCTCAGGTTTTGTTGTTTTGGGGATGGTGCCGTGTGTCCTTGCCTCACAGCCACCTGCACGGAACCAGCTTTGCAGGCCACAGATCTTGGAGAACTGGGCTGAAGGGAACATCGCCGGGGGGAGAAAGGGGACCTGCAGGAAGCCTTGAAATGTAACTGCTATACTATGCTAGACGCAGTTTGTTGTATGGTAGCATTTGAACACACAAGCAAGTTATGTACCCATAAGGGTTGTATATGTTTACGCTGAAGTCTTTATTTAGGTAATATAGGGTTGGGGTTTCCCTTACTGATAACATTGTGAGCCATGCCAGCCATGGACACCAAAGGAGGGGTTGCACCTTTTTGCTGGGTTGGGAGTGGAATTTCCCTAATGTTTAGGGTTTTTGCCCTCCTTCCTAGGCTGGATAGACAGGCTTATGTGTGGGACTCATAGGAGGCCTAGGCCTAACGAGGATTGGAAACTGAACATCCTTGAAGTAGACCAATAGAGGTGGCGTATTATGTTTGTTGTATGTTCGAAACCTGGTTTGCAGATGTTTGGTAACCAATCAGGACTTAGAAGTCCATATAGAGGAATTCGTCTTATAGTATATTAACCTGCTGATTTCTGGGTGCGGGGTGCATTGCGCATTGTCCCCGAGTGTGGTTGGAACACTATGCTGAATTGCTGAATAAAGAAGAAAATTTTGCTCATTACATGCGAGACCTGGAGTTTGATTCAAGTGTGACAGAGTGAGAGTGATTATAGAGGATTATAGAGTCATAGTTGTTTGGGTTAATTCTGAGTACCACAAAAGTTTACAAGCCCTATTTTGGCAAGAGCTAATCCTAATCATTTTCATCCTTGCCGTTTAAATCACTCATGAATAGATGTGTTTGTGAGAAATTGATCTGTTTTAAGCATTTTCAATTTAAATAAATACTGCAATACTACTACGAGATATCTAACAACATACGATGCAACATTCAACAGGGGGTAGTGAAGTGATTCATGGCTGATCAAAGTGGCAATTCGATGTGGGGCAGTGATTAGCATGTGGAGAATGCTGCAGCAGTATTACAAAATCAGCAACTCTTTTAAAAATAATAGTGATAAAAATATATTATTTATTAATAAGTATATATAATCAGTACACAAAATATAAGTATATAAATATAAGCATATAAAGTATACACTCACCTAAAGGATTATTAGGAACACCTGTTCAATTTCTCATTAATGCAATTATCTAATCAACCAATCACATGGTAGTTGTTTCAATGCATTTAGGGGTGTGGTCCTGGTCAAGACAATCTCCTGAACTCCAAACTGAATGTCAGAATGGGAAAGAAAGGTGATTTAATCAATTTTGAGCGCGGCATGGTTGTTGGTGCCAGACGGGCCGGTCTGAGTATTTCACAATCTGCTCATTTCACAATCTGCTCAGTTACTGGGATTTTCACGCACAACCATTTCTAGGGTTTACAAAGAATGGTGTGAAAAGGGAAAAACATCCAGTATGCGGCAGTCCCGTGGGCGAAAATGCCTTGTTGATGCTAGAGGTCAGAGGAGAATGGGCCGACTGATTCAAGCTGATAGAAGAGCAACTTTGACTGAAATAACCACTCGTTACAACCGAGGTATGCAGCAAAGCATTTGTGAAGCCACAACACGCACAACCTTGAGGCGGATGGGCTACAACAGCAGAAGACCCCACTGGGTACCACTCATCTCCACTACAAATAGGAAAAGAGGCTACAATTTGCACAAGCTCACCAAAATTGGACAGTTGAAGACTGGAAAAATGTTGCCTGGTCTGATGAGTCTCGATTTCTGTTGAGACATTCAAATGGTAGAGTAAACAGAATGAGAACATGGATCCATCATGCCTTGTTACCACTGTGCCGGCTGGTGGTGGTGGTGTAATGGTGTGGGGGATGTTTTCTTGGTACACTTTAGGCCCCTTAGTGCCAATTGGGCATCGTTTAAATGCCACGGCCTACCTGAGCATTGTTTCTGACCATGTCCATCCCTTTATGACCACCATGTACCCATCCTCTGATGGCTACTTCCAGCAGGATAATGCACCATGTCACAAAGCTCGAATCATTTCAAATTGGTTTCTTGAACATGACAATGAGTTCACTGTACTTAAATGGCCCCCACAGTCACCAGATCTCAACCCAATAGAGCATCTTTGGGATGTGGTGGAACGGGAGCTTCGTGCCCTGGATGTGCATCCCACAAATCTCCATCAACTGCAAGATGCTATCCTATCAATATGGGCCAACATTTCTAAAGAATGCTTTCGGCACCTTGTTGAATCAATGCCACGTAGAATTAAGGCAGTTCTGAAGGCGAAAGGGGGTCAGACACCGTATTAGTATGGTGTTCCTAATAATCCTTTAGGTGAGTGTATAAGTACATAAAGTATAAGTATATAAAGTTTAAGTATATAAAGTATATAAGTCTTAAGTATAAAAATGATATAAGTATAAAAAGTTTAAGGGCTCAGAGGACCGCTTCTCCTACTCATCAGAGTGGATCTGGTGCCTGAACTTCTTTTTCAGAGCCTTTGATTTTTTTATTTTTTTTTCTCTTTTCCCTTTCCTTTTTTCTTTCTTTTTAAAATTCCCCACCACCACCCCCCCTCTTCGGAGGACAACTTTATTTTACACTAAATTCAAGAGCAAAGAGTGTGGCTGCTCCGAACTCACCCGTCCCGTGGAGGAAAGGAAAAAAAAACAAAAAACGGGGGATACAGAAACAACAATCGTAACGAGAACAGACATTAATCACCATGGGGAGAGAAAAGAAAAAAAAAAAAAAAAAAGGAAACAGAGGTATACAGGAAAAATAAAACTAATAATGTAGGTAGGACGGAGAAAATGAAGTGTAGGGGAATACAGAATACAAACAACCATAAGAAAAATAACACTCATTACAAGGACATCAAACAACAAACATTATAACATCAGTAATAATAATTATAATTAATAATGTGACAAATAGGTATTATATATATATATATGTAGCATACACACACGTGATCCTACCCTTATACATGTATATTTCAATTCCTATGTCTATAACACACGCTAAAAAGTAACAATAATAATGATACTGATCGCTCAACCATTCTTATATGTATGTGTAAGTGTAGGTGTGAACTGATTTGTCATTGGATGTGCTGGCATATGATGCCGTCGGGGGAAGCGACAGCACCCCACCCCCCCACAAGGCCGAAGGCGAAGGCAGGAGAAACCAGGCAACCGAGGCCACCCTGCCGCCCCCCCAGCACAAGGGCCCACGGCCATGTGCCCCGGAGATAACCACCCGCCCAACCCAGGAAGCAGCCCGCGAGGGACTAAAGGGGCGCCAACCCCCGTACAGGGAGGCCCGCAGAGGGAGGACGGGCGGCGAGCCCCCCCGCCCAGCCCAAACCGAACCCCCCAATCCGCCTAGAAGGCCCCCAGTGTCCCAAGATCCCCCGGACTGCCCGCCAGGGCCCCACCACGGCGCAGCAGAGCCAAGCACCACCCGGCCCGCGGCCCAAGAGAGGAGGCCGCCCACACCCGCCAGAGCCTTTGATAAGATGGAAGTAATGTCCTCTTGAGGCCATGGGCGTCCCCTGTGTCAGCCCCTCCTTGGCACTGGCGTCCCACCTGGCGATCTCAGCACCGGGTGCAGTTTAATGCGGGGCAGCTCCGCCAGGACATCCACCATGTTGGGGCCTTTGGTGGGTCCTGCGCCACTTCCCTGACGATGACTCTGCTTGGGGCCCTGGATACTAGCAGGTGGAGGAGGACGAGGTGGCGGTGGAGGATGAGGAGGAGGAGGAGGGGGCGGGAAACAGCTTGGAGCTGAAGTGGGGACTACAAAAGGAGTCCCAGTGGTCTCCGAACTACTCCGGGATATATATGGGTCAGTCAGGGCACCAGCAAGCATGGAGATCTCGGACCGGAACCTTGTCTTCGAGGGCTGCAATCTTTTTCCAAACTGCCGCCCACTCGGACCCTGCCTCTGCTGCAACAGCAGCATGCTGGAGATCCCCGTGTCCACTGGGGAGGTGGATGCCGTTGCAACACTGGAGGATTTCTTCACAAAGCGCTGGGAAAGAAAAAAATCTCCAGTTGCAAAAAACTTGTTACATTGCGCAGTTCAACGCAGAGGGAGCGACTCTGTGAAACAAGCGATCTTCCTTGGCCGAAAAAATACTGAATTCGGAACGGAATCAAATCCAAAAAAACAGTCTGCACACAAAGTACAGAGAGTTAGATGTCTTACTTAAACATCACACAAAATTATATTTTTTTCCATCATCCATTAACATACAGCGCAATCTCAGATTCACATTAGGCCATACTATGATACTATACAGATTTCCTGAATAACATTAATATACACATATACATGTATATACTTATATATGCACATTATAAACATTTCAACCTGCAATGGTACTAACAGGGTGGCTAAACTGAATAACACCATATCACAGTCAACGTATTCCGATCAATTAGCAAGTAGCCTTATAGGTAGCTTTAGCATTTTACATACAACTACAAAAAATGATACATTAGTAAAGAAAATAATCAACCACACAATCAGCAAAGGTTCACATTCATATCCTGACTGTTTTTCCTTCACACTAATGATCCCTATATCTATATTTTCAAACAGGTAAATTGACCTACCAGGATATCCAAAAGAGAGCACTTGCACCAAAATCTTTCTATCCACTAATTGCTGCAATTGTATGCTTAGGCCAAAAAAAATAAACAGTGCTCTAAACGTTGACATCTACACAAATATATATATGTAGATATATACGTTTATTTCCCTAAGTTGCCGTTCACCCCTCTTTCCGCTCTCTTTACCCGCCTTCCTCCGTCTAGAAAAACCCGCCGGAAAAAAAAAACTCCCACCCTACCTTTTGGCACTCAGGAACGTCTTAAAGAGACAGCTGCCCACTTTGGTATACACAACTTATTGTAAGGTTCATGTCTCCCTCTTTACAAATTACGCTCTATAATAGCTTCAAAGCCTTATGGTAGCTTTATAGACCTGGCTACATTTGGTTTTGTTATTATTATTATTGGTATTAGTATTATTATTTTAAGAATGAAGCTAAATAATATAGCTAATATATCACATATGGGTTAAAATGCAGAGGACGCATTTCGTCGTTGTGTGATGTGCCAAGAATGGCACTTGATCACAAAGTACAAATACTTTTTTACTTGCCAACATTCATAAGCAACGTTATTTTTCAGTACAGTTGAACTTTTTTTTGGGGGGGACTTTTTTATTTGAAGGACTTACTTCAAATATTGACAATAATAACAAAAATAAAGTACAAAAAAAACTGCTAAACAATAGCAAGTGCTTAAAGTGCATAAATAACAAGTGCTCAAAGTGCTAAAGAACTGAACTGCTAAACTGAAGATTAGAAGTGAAATCAAGGCCATTATCACTTATTTTTTCTTTTTTTCTGGGTTGTAAGCAAAGTCCTGCAAACTCTTTCTTTTTAAGACATTTGGACCAGAAGATGGAAGATGGTACAGTGGAGGAGGATGAGGCTTTGGCTGGTCCAGATGATGAGGATGAGGCTTTGGCTGGTCCAGAGGGAGGGAGAAAGAGTTTGGCTAGTCCAGAAGAGTCTGGTCCAGAAGATAAGGATGAGGCTTTGGCTGGTCCAGAGGATGAAGATGATGCTTTGGCTGGTCCTGAGGATGAAGATGAGGCTTTGGCTGGTCCAGAGGATGAAGATGAGGCTTTGGCTGGTCCAGAGGGAGAGAGAAAGAGTTTGGCTGGTCCATTGGAAGTTGAAAATGGTCTGAATGGTCCAGAGGAGGAGGCTGAGGGTCTGGCTGGTCCAGAGGAGGTTGAAAAAGGTCTGGATGGTCCAGTGGAGGTTGGTGAGGGTCTGGCTGGTCCAGAGGAGGTTGAAAAAGGTCTGGATGGTCCAGTGGACGAGGATGAGTGTTTGACTCGTCTAGAGGAGGCTTTGGCTGATCCAGCGATATTCCTGGCCTGCCGTATGAGTTTGTTTGCCATCTGTGATGGCCGAATCCTTGCTGCCTCATTCACCCTTTTCTTCTTTTGTGCCTGTTGTGCCTCTTTCTTTTTCTGCAGATGTTTTTGATATGTTTGATACGATGACAGGCAAGACCACCTTAATGGCTGGTCTATTGTCATTGTCGATGCTGTCCACTTCCTTGCTTTAATCGTGGATTTTACAATTGCAAGGCTCTCATAAGTTTCCACATTCATGGAGCATCTGTCTGCTTCAAGAATATCACCCATGAGATTAAATGATCCCTCAACCAGGGGGCCTGTGAAAATGCTAAGTAGTGCTTTGACCAGCTGACCCAGAATGGGAAATCTCACACCTCTCTCTGGATTTTTCATGGATACAACTCTGCTCCACCAATCTACATGAACTCGGCCTTCTTCTTCAATGTAGTTCTGGGCACACGTTACCAGGTCCACCTCTATTTGGTACGCCCGTATCTCTTCCTCCACCTGACCAATCTCTTCTGGTGCGACCACATTAGGCAAGGCCTCTCCTAATGTGATAAAAGCCCCACAGATGGAGTCATCTTGAATCAGAGAGGGAGTGAGTGCAGAAAGTGAGGTGATTATCTTGTTGTCCAGAGGAAGGTCTTTGAGAAGGAACTCTGATGACTTCATGTACCCTTCTCTGAGAGAGTTGTAAATGTTTCTCACCCATATCAGCCTCTCCACACGGGCCTTGTTTAGTGCAGAGTAGCAGTATCTTCCAACAGACAACCTTTTGTCTTAAAGTTGCAAATCTTTACTCCGGACATCAACCTTGATGATATCCTTTGCACTCAGTGGGATGGCTTCCAGCTTCATAAATTTGCTGAGGAGCTCTCGAACTAGGGCCACCATCTCCACGTGCAGCAAGTGCGCCATTGGTTTTTCATGTTGCATTTTTTTCAAAAATCCCTGAAATGTTGAAAGTATGCCTGCAAACATTAAAAAAAAAATTATTTTTATTTGACATTTTCACATGCGTAAAAAAAACCCAACAAGAAAACAGAATTAAAGACAAGTTGCATACAGTTCAAATAAATAGCAGTGCGTTTTAAAAAAGTGAATAAAGTATAAATACTTTTAATAGCTTTTATTTCCATATATCAGATGTAATGGAAAAATTACTCCAAATCAAATTATTAACGAATTTGACCAGGTCTGCAATTTTTTTTACTGGAAGCAAAGGAAACGGAATATGAATCTGTTCCCAAAAAAAAATAAAAAAATTGCAATGTTGAGATTTTTCAAACACTTGACATAAACTTAAGACATTTTTCAAGATTTAACTTAACTTTAAATTACTGAAGTAATATTTTGGTGCATAATCATTGTTTTTGTCAGATGTTAATCAGATCATAATCAGATGTTATCATCAGTTAAATCTTTAAAATGTTTTAAGTGTATGTCAATGTTTGTGGCTGAAGAGAAAAGAAAAAATTCACAACACTGCTATATTTTTTTCTTAAGATAAATATTCCTTCTCTTCATTTCCTGTAAAAAAAAATGCACACTTAATAAAGTATTTTACATTTTTTGCCTTGGAATTGAATGTCTAATCTTTCCATTACATTTGAAATATGGAAATAACATACTGATTAAAAATAATTTCACTTTATTCACTTTTTTTTAAACAATAAACTGCTGTTTATTTGAACACTTCTATATAACTCTGCATAACTTCTAAAGCTGGTTATGATTGCTGTAGTAGAGACCTGGCTGTTCCCTTTGTAAAAAACAACAACTGTTATTAACTTTCATTACATTTAGCCTAAAGTTTTTACCTACACAAGTTAGCCTGCTACAAGATACCTCTGAACATGTCGACCATGACTTTGAATCGGTCAAACTCTGTAAAGAGCACAGAGATTCGTGCCTTCCGGTCAAGGTTGGCTTGTGTTCCCATTCGGGATGTTGTGGCTTGTTCTTGTTGAAGAATTTCTACTCTGGTCTTTTCCTCAACTGTTAGTGCATATCTCGTCAGCAATTCATTAAGAAGCCTTCTGTATCACACAAACACACACACACACACCACTGTGGCTATTTTCATTGCTTATTCCTACATAAAACCTAACAACACTCTAAACTAGCACATCACTCTACATGCAATATAATACAATAAAAATGGTTAACTGCAGAGACAGCACATTAAAAAATACTTAATTTATACTACAAAATGATTAGCATTACCTGTATTTGTGTTCTTCATTTGGATTCCCTTCCCTACCCTGTTGCAAGTCTCGACTTTAGTGTTGTGAGATGTGGTGACTATGTGCTTATTGCTGAGGTGTTTTTTTTTCTGTTCCTATATTGTACTTCCTACTGGAGTACAGTCTGGGGGCTGTTTTTTTTATTCACCTCCACTCTCCTCACGTAATCTGTTTCTCTGAGTTTTCCTACAGTCCCCTGTCTTCCTGACCTGTCTGCCCCCCTATAATGTTTGTGTATGTATGGTCGGGTTGATGGCCTGCTTTTCGCTGGTACTTGTGACTAGTGACATGGTGAATTGCAACAGCAATAAAGGGAATCAATCAATCAATCAATCAATCCAGCACATAGTAATAATGCACCACCAGTACATCCATGAGTTCATTCAGCCTGGTGCACACCTCCAGCATCTGAAGAAATCTGTTGCTAATAGGTCTTATCAAGCTCTTGGAAGGAAGATGGAGCAGACTCTGAAAGTCTGAGAAAATCTCCTTCTGTTTTGGTGACTTCTCAATATCATAATAGACATCGGAGCAGAAATTTTCCACTTCTGTGCTGAACGGACTCATGAGGGCCTTGGCAGCATTGGAAACCATGTGCACGGTGTCTCCAGATACGTCAAGGAGGTATGGGTTCGCCTTCCTTGCTTGAGTTTCAAGGCCAGACTTTTTTCCTCTCATGACTGCACAGTTGTCAAGGAGGATGCTGGTAACTTGTCTCCACTCAAGACCATAAGTCTGCATGACATCTTTAAGTTCCAGCATAAGGTTTGGGGCATTTGCAATGTTGACTTTTCTGCTTGCCAGATGTTGTGTTATTACTCTGTTGCTTTCATTATCAAAAAAGCGAACAAGCACATTGAGTGTTTTATCCATATTCAAGGTTGTTGCTTCATCAACATTGAGTGAGAACATGCATTTTTTTAGCTTCTCAGACAAACATTTTTTGAACTGTAATGCAATTCCATGAGTGTTCATGTAACTCGCATGTTGATTTGAAACCGACAGGCTCGTTAACGCTTTTTTGTCTTCTGCCAGTTTTTTACACAGGGTGACCAGTGGATGCGAAATTCTGAATGCCAAATCATGTTCTGCTATAAATGTGCACAAACGTATTTTTAAATCGCAGACACGGTCAGTCATAGACAACGGTGTGTCAGCTGTAACAGTTGCTCCCGGCAACGTCGTGGTAAGTTTGAGTGCACGGGCAGTGGCTCTATGACCGGAGTCTAAATCATGACAAGCAAGCACTTTCTTACCGCTGCTGGCATACAGTAGCTTCCTCGAGCAAATCGTGCAGAAACAAGCCCTGGGCTCTCTCAGTTTCTTGCACCAACTGCCAAAAGGCTCGCCATTTCTACTTTCTTCAATCCACACCCAGCACCATTTATTTTTGAGTCCTTTATCTAATGCTAGGACATCATCCCCAGGCTTCATAAACTTGCGCTCCATTTTTTTTTCTCCGACAACGCTAACGTGACATTGACGTATGGGTGTCAATCATACCGTGTTGCAAGGACCCGCCCTTCTCTGCTTCTGATAGGCTTGTAACGTTAGTTAAAGCTGCGTTCCTCTCATATGATTGGTAGGTGAAATAAATTGGCTCGAAAATATTAAACCGCATGCGCAGGCTCTAAAATATTATTATTTTTTTCCCTCACGGCCGCACGCCGGAGATCCGGCACGGTGCCGGGATACTTTAAGCCCTGCACTAAGGATCTGGTCTCAGTTTCGTAAACATTATGGCCTAGCCTCCATGTCTGTTTACGCCCCTGTCATGGCCAACCTGCTATTTCCAGCTTCTCTATTAGATAATGCATTCAGACAATGGTTTAAAAATGGAGCGTTGAATATTAAGATGTTATATAAGGATGGCGTCTTCATGTCATTTGATCAGGTTAGACAGGAGTTTGCTCTGCCAGCAAATCACTTTTTCAGACACCTACAAGTTAGACATTTCACACAGAATAACGTCAGTCATTTTCCTTCACTACCTCAGACATCATTTCTTGATTCAATCATAGAAAGTCAGCCAGAGCTTAGGGGAACCGTCTCAAAGCTGTACACAAATATATTTGACATGGAAGGTTCTTCACTGACAATAGTAAAAGAAGGATATGGGTACAACTATTAATGATGGTCAATGGTCTAACATACTTCAAAGAATCCACTCCTCCTCTATTTGTGCGAGGCACTGCCTCATTCAGTTCAAGATTGTACATAGACTTCACATGTCTGGGGTTAAGTTATCCAAGATTTACCCGGGGGTTAATCCTATTTGTGACAGATGTAGACAAGCACCTGCTACTCTCTTTCACATTTTTTGGTCATGTCCAAGTATGACTGCATTCTGGTCTTCAATATTTGAGATGTATTCTGTGATTTCGGGGGTAACCTTTGACTTTTGTCCTTTTATCGGACTTTTTGGCGTACCATTGAATGATCTCCCATTACGAAAGACACAATTAAATTGTATAGCCTACTCCTCCCTTTTGGCTCGGCGACTCATTCTTTTAAATTGGAAAAATGAGAAACCCCCCCTCCTTTGTTAGATGGATATGTGATGTCATGTTTTTCCTTAAGATTGAAAAGATTAGATATGCATTGCATGGATCAGTGGGAAAGTTTGATATGGTATGACATCCTTTTATTTCTCATATAGAACAGCTGACAATGCACCTTGACTCTCGATAATGTGTGATGTGTACAAAGTAACTGAGTGACTACTTTTTTTTTTTTTTTTTGTCTTGTGGTGTTATGTTTATTTGTCTTAATGCTTGTACCTGTGGGGGGTTTTTGTATGTCTGAAAAAACCAATAAAAAATACATTGACAAAAAAAAGAAACAATTGCATAACATAGGATACCATAAAATCAAGATAGGATAGGTTAAAAGAAGAAGTTTAAGATAAGATTGTATAAGATAAAGGATAAGATTAAGATAATAATAAGTAGAGATAAGGTTAAGATAACATTATATAACATAACATAGGATACGATAAAATTAGGATAGCTTACGATAAGCATAAAATAATATATAATAAGGATAGGATAGGTTGTATAACATTAGATAACATAGGATATGATAAAATTAGGATAAGATTGTAAAAATCGAACGCGAGAAATTGTGAAATTTACGTGACGTCCCCTTGTCCGCATCTGAAAACGAACACGGAAAAGTGAAGCATCAATTGGCCTTAAGTGTCACGCCAGATGCGTTAGTTGGCAACCCTGTTAAGCCCCCTAGACCCCATCCATGAAAGAATCATGATGGCCATTGAAAGGATGCAGGCAGACACTGGAAACAGTATTGAACACCTGGTCCAGACCATTCAAAAAAATCCCCCTGGCCCGGCGTCCATGGAGAACATGTGTTTTGAGAAGCCCTGCAGGACAGTGCAAGAGCTTGAGGGATTCAAATTGCAGTTGGAGGACCCAGAACAAAAACTAAAGATGGAATGTTGATATGCTATATTGCTGTTTAAAAGGGTTTGTCTAATTGCAACACTAAGAATTGTTTTTAAGTATTTATCTTCATATGTTGTATAGATCCGTTTTTTTAGTCTGATGGGAGGCTGCAGCATTGGGGACGTTGTGAGGAGAACCCTCAGAAAGATGGCTACAAACGAGGTCTGGTCACAGTTACAGCCTGAAAGGCCGAAAAGGAAAGCTGTCCTTCTTGGGAACAGCACTCCACCATGTTGTTTTAAATTACCTAGTATGTTAAACGGTTAGATTTCACAAAATGTCCATTACATTGCATAGACCCATTGTTTAATATTTATTAAATACTGCATTTTTTCTAGGAGCTTGTGCTGCACAATTTCCGAGGGTTAGCGAGAAGGACATTGAAAATTATATAGGGGATACCCTAAAACACGCACCTCACCGTGCAAAGATCCACCCAATACCTGTAAGTTTTTTTTGTTTTTCTTCGGAGCAGTTAACACTTAAAACTGCACTGCACATTGATGCCATTTTTAAATTCGTAGTACCTGTTCACTTAAATCGGACAAGCCAAGGTCGTCACGCCCAGCTCGTCCGATCCTCGTGTGTGCCACGTCCCCTCATTACTCACGTGCACTACCCTGATTGTGATCACCTATTTCCTGTTATTTCGGCTTGTCTTGTGTGTTTCAGTCCGCGTTCGAGTCTGTTTCCCCAGGTCTGTCATTGACGTTGTTAACCGAGTGCTCCCCTGTCTGCTTGTTCTCCATAATAAACCCCGTTGCCCTTGGATTGCGGTCTCCCTGCTCCTGCTTTTCCGCATCCCACTCGCTCGCCCGTCACCCGGTCGTGACAAAGGTGCTGTAACATTTTATGGCAACACAGGAGGACATCCAAGATATTAGTGTAACTCGTTACTTTTATTACCCTTCACCTTGTCTCTCTATTAAACCTTTGTTTCTGTCACAAATTCATGGACACCTACTCATAGTCTAACCACTAATAATCTCAGTTTTGTCTTATATTTCCACACTTTACATGGCAAACACATTTGGTTAATATGCTAAGTTACCTCATAGCCTGTACACCTAAGGGTAATCAAAAGCAATTAAAAAGTAAACAAAGTGACTGGGAAATATTGTTATTTATGATTTTCAGGCAGCGGAAGAAGAACCTGGGCCATCTACACGATATCAAATTGAAGACAGTGACGGAGTTTTCTCTCAAACGTTTCTTTCTTTTTTATTGATAGTGTTTTTGGATGGTTTCAGCTCAGTTTGAGAAAAGAACATTTTAGATGTTACTACAGTGACTGAAGTAATTGTTTCATGTAAATAATTTGTTTAAATAATTGTTTTACATAATCTGAGTCATTTTTGGTCCAAAACCAAAACATCTCTCTCTCTCTCTCTCTCTCTCACTCGAATTATGAACAATAAAAGAAATAATAAGAACTGAAATGCATTGGATATAATTGTTTTATAGTGTAAACACATTTTGGTATTGCATATATTAAAAAGTGTGACAGATTATTAAGTCACCTAAATGTTGTGCAAAAGTCCCTGTAATGTTACTAAAGTTCTGCAAACGATCTGAGTTGTGCTGTACGAAAAATCCACCTCCGCATCATTGTGATGTGCGCATGCACAATATTACTCATTGGATTAGGTACTGTTTTGTGTCTGTTGTTGCAGCTCGGGGTAACACCACTAACCTATTTGTCACACTATGTTAATTGGTAGATAATAACAAGTCCTATTTCATTACAGGTTATTTTGGGTAATCTCTCCTTTTCTGTTGCATAAAAATCTCAGTATTACTCGTGGAAAGATCACATATGGTGATGTGATCGTACAGCCCTAGCTTTGAGAAGGTGGTGCAAGGACTAAAAAATAACATTCCAGGTAGGTCCCCTAAAGGTTACTGTAATTGTCACTCAAGATCTATAAAAATCCTGGGAAAGTGATGAAAAGACCACATAGGACCCGAAACGTTACCAACACGTCCTGAAAGTTCCCCGAATTTTCCCAAAATGATGTTCCCCGAACGTCTAAAGAACTCCACATCGTGACATCCCGGGAACATTCTGGGAAGGTTACACAGCGACGTCCTTTACACCAATGGGTACGTTCTCTGAACGTACAGGGAACGTACAATTTCCAGCTGGGTAGACTCCATTCTTGTGTTTGTCCCTAAAGAGAACAGCCAGGATAGGAAATGCTGGAAACCCATCCTGACCGGAGTCCATCCCTTCCCGGTGGCACAGTAACCCGAAAGTGTTTGTGAGTGTGGTTTATGTCAGATTAGGAGAGCTGAAATGAACCTTTTGTTGGATGATAGCCGGCGACCAAAACAAGAGCTAGATCACAGAAAAGTGTTTCAAAAGCGACAGCGTCAAAGTGAAATGCAACGCTGGATGGAAGTTTTCTAGTACTGATGAAGGATGTAGAATCGGAATCCAGATATGTTTCCATACAAGGAATTTGCCTTGGTGGTGCTTTTACATGACATTACAAAGAACATACCACATTTAGCAAAGACATATGCAGAAAGGTAATAAACAATAGATTGGCAATTAGGTAATATGATAATTACATGATAATTAATTTTATAAATGGCAGTGATGATGGTATTATGATATTTATATATGTGTGTACATAGTAATAATTGTAGTATGAATATAAACTACATAAATGGCATAATAATTTAAAGGGCTCTTAAATGGTGCCGTTATTAATTAGCAGCCAAGTCAACTATATGTGCAAGAGTGCAATATGTATACAGAGTTTGCAGTATGTGTGCATAATGTGCAAGAGTGCAGAATATAATCATAGAGGAAGTTTATCAGTTGTTCACTGGTTATGCTGGTGGATATTTCACTGCAGCTGACGATTAATTGAACGTCCATTCAGAGACTGGTTTGGTTAATGAGAGAGACTACCTGAGGGGAGAAGCTCTTGGCGTGTCTTGTGGTCTTGGTTCTGATTGCCATGAGTCTTCTCATGGAGGGTAAGGCTTGAAAGATGTGGTGAGCAGGGTGAGATGGGTCCTCAAAGATTTTGTATGCCCGTTTCCTGGTTCTGGTGATGTAAAGTGTCTGGAGGGTAGGCAGGTTACTGCCGATTATTCGCTCTGCTGAGTGGATGATGTGTTGCAGTCTGGCCTTGTCTCGTTCAGAGGCTGATCCAAACCAGGCTGTGATGGAGCAGGTGAGGATGGACTCAATGATTGTAGCGTAAAACTGGGCCATCGTGGTTATAATATGTTATTTTGGATCAGGCACAGACAGTTGTGAGAGTTCAGTCCGCATTAGCTCCGATAGAATAGTATTAAATGCAAAGCTAAAGTCCACAAACAGAATCCTAACATATGCCTCAGGGCACTCCAAGTGTCGGAGTAAGAAATGGAGTCCAGTGTTAACTGCATCGTCCACAGGTCTGTTGGTTCTGTAGGCAGACTATAGAGCAGGGGTGTCAAACTCCAGTCCTGGGGGGCCAGAGCCCTGTGTAGCTTAGTTCTTTCCCTGTTCCACCACAAATGATTCAGCTCAAGAGCTGTGTGGTAATTAGCACAAGGAGTTGAATCAGGTGTGTTAAATGAGGGGAAACCCAAAAATGTGCAGGGCTCCGGCCCTCCAGGACTGGAGTTTGACACCTGTGCTATAGAGGGTCAAGCGAAGGGTCGATGAGGACACCATAAACAGTGGTGTCCTCTCACTGTTCTTCGCTTTCTCTTCGCTGTTTAATTTTAGTGACCACTCCTTTTCAGGATTATGTAGTATATGTTTGACATTAGTTCAAAGTGTGGAAGGGAAATTTAAAGTGATGGTAGGCCAGGGTTGGGAGGCATTGTAGGATTGTTCTTGTGTCTCAGGTTTTGTTGTTTTGGGGATGGTGCCGTGTGTCCTTGCCTCGCAGCCACCTGCACGGAACCAGCTTTGCAGGCCACAGACCTTGTAGAACTGGGCTGAAGGGAACATCGCCGGGGGGAGAAAGGGGACCTGCAGGAGGCCTTGAAATGTAGCTGCTGTACTATGCTAGACGCAGTTTGTTGTATGGTAGCATTTGAACACACAAGCAAGTTATGTACCCATAAGGGTTGTATATGTTTACGCTGAAGTCTTTATTTAGGTAATATAGGGTTGGGGTTTCCCTTACTGATAGTGTTGTGAGCCATGCCAGCCATGGACACCGAAGGGGGGGTTGCACCTTTTTGCTGGGTTGGGAGTGGAATTTCCCTAATGTTTAGGGTTTTTGCCCTCCTTCCTAGGCTGGATAGACAGGCTAATGTGTGGGACTCATAGGAGGCCTAGGCCTAACGAGGATTGGAAGTTGAACATCCTTGAAGTAGACCAATAGAGGTGGCGTATTATGTTTGTTGTATGTTCGAAACCTGGTTTGCAGATGTTTGGTAACCAATCAGGACTTAGAAGTCCATATAGAGGAATTCGTCTTATAGTATATTAACCTGCTGATTTCTGGGTGCGGGGTACATTGCGCATTGTACCCGAGTGTGGCTGGAACACTATGCTGGATTGCTGAATAAAGAAGAAAACTTTGCTCATTACATGTGAGGTCTGGAGTTTGATTCAAGTGTGACAGAGTGAGAGTGATTATAGAGGATTATAGAGTCATAGTTGTTTGGGTTAATTCTGAGTACCACAAAAGTTTACAAGCCCTATTTTGGCAAGAGCTAATCATAAGAGGTAATCCTAATCATTTTCATCCTTGCCGTTTAAATCACTCATGAATAGATGTGTTTGTGAGAAATTGGTTTGTTTTAAGCATTTTCAATTTAAATAAATACTGCAATACTCATTGCAGAAATACATCTTTTCCAATATTGTGCAGCCTAATAATGAAGTACTTACTACTACGAAATATCTAACAACATACGATGCAACATTCAACAGGGGGTAGTGAAGTGATTCGTGGCTGATCAAAGTGCCAATTCGATGTGGGGCAGTGATTAGCATGTGGAGAATGCTGCAGCAGTATTACAAAATCAGCAACTCTTTTAAAAATAATAGTGATATAAATATATTATTTATTAATAAGTATATAGAATCAGTACACAAAGTATAAGTATATAAAGTTTAAGTATATAAAGTATATAAGTATAAAAATCTTAAGTATAAAAATGATATAAGTATAAAAATGTTATAAGTATAAAAATGTTATAAGTATAAAAAATTTAAGTAAAAAAAGTTTAAGTAAAAAAGGTTTAAAGGCCTCAGAGGACTGCTGCTCTTACTCATCAGAGTGGTTCTGATGCTTAAACTTTTTCTTCAGTGCTTCTGCGAAAATGGCAGCAAAGTCCTCTGAGGGCATGGGCGTCCCCCGTGTCGGTCCCCTCCTGGTCACTGGCGTCCCACCTGGCGACCTCTGCACTGGGCGCAGTTTAATGTGCGGCAGCTCCGCCAGAACATCCACCACGCTGGGGCCATTGGTGGGTCCTGTGCCACTTCCCTGAGGATGACTCCTCTTCTGCTTCGGGCCCTGGATATTAGCAGGCGGAGGAGGAGGAGGCGGCGGTGGAGGAGGAGGCGGTGGAGGAGGAGGAGGGGGCGGGAAACAACTTGGAGCTGAAGTGGGGACTATAAGAGTGGTCTCCGAACTGCTCCGGGGCATATTTGGGTGAGTCAGGGCACCGGCAAGCTGGGAGATCTCGGACCGTAAACGGCCCACCTCGTCTTCGAGGGCTGTAATTTTCTCCCAAACTGCCGCCCACTGATCCCCGTGATCCCCGTGTCCACTGGGGAGGTGGATGCCACTCCCGACCGTTGCAGGGGCGTTGCCATTTATAGCAACCCCCGTTGCAACACTTGAGCATGGTGCAGTGGATTTGCCCACACGAAAGTTGGAACGCTTCAAGCTTCTCAGACAAGTGCGTAGAAAACTACGCAAGCGACTGAAAGGAGCCATTGCCGAAGTTATTTAAAGGAATTGAACAGGAACAGTAATCACCAACCAAGCCCAAATCAAGACTGAGAGAAATAAAAAAAATTACAGCTTCTGCTTCCAGATATACGTAGCAATAACTATAAATTCTAGAATCTCTCTGAACCTTCGCTTGACGTCACTCCATTGGCACGCTGATTGGGTGGCTTCAGTTTCTTAAAACAAGAAACGAAAAAAAAAAAAAAAACAATGAGTACGCAGAACCGTTCGAGGTCAACTTAGCCGACCATTTCACATTCTAAAATTTACAGGATATTTGGTTTTGTTATTATTATTATTGGTATTAGTATTATTATTTTAAGAATGAAGCTAAATAATATAGCCGCCCACTAATATGTCACATATGGGTTAAAATGCAGAGGACACATTTCGTCGTTGTGTGATGTGCCAAGAATGGCACTTGATCACAAAGTACAAATACTTTTTACTTGCCAACATTCATAAGCAACGTTATTTTTCAGTACAGTTGCGGTTTTTATAAACCTTGGTGATTAATATTCGCGGAGAGCGTGGGGTTTCCATTTTTCTATAACATTTATATTATTAAAGGAAACACAACTTAGCAAGCTGATTAATTTTAATGACTGATTGTTTTCAGACTAGTATTTGTTTAACATTGGTTTAAAGTTGACTGCTGCTACTTTAGCAACAGCTCGGCATGGGCTCTCTGAGCTGATCCTAATCACTTTCATCCTTGATATTTCAGTCAGTCATGAATGGAGGTGTTTGTGAGAAACTGATTTATTATTATTATTATTATTTTTTAAAAGATCCTTTATAAACACTCCAATACTTACTGCAGAAAATGATTTTACGCAATGTCCTGCAGTGCAGTTATGAAATACTAATCTAACTACATACCATGTGCAGCCCACAGAAACGCTGTCTGTGCGCAGCCTGCTGGCAAAAAGCGGAACTACAGTTACAGCAAATAAGGCAGAACGGAAACATCGGCGTCACTCCTTGGACTGATGATAGCTTATAAATAGTTATAAGTAATCGCTTGTGTGATTATAAATGTGCTGTGTGTTATGTCATGTATAGTGGTTAATGTTTATTGTTGTGTGTAGTGTGTGTGTATGTGTGCGTGCGCCCACCGTGTGTATGAGGAGTAAACGGGGCGACGTGCACGGTGAGCAGTGCCGGTGTGTGGGTTGTAGTAGTGCAATTGTAATAAACGCATGCATCTGATGATTAAACCCCGAACTATCCCTGCTGTTTTACCCTCTGGGGTCGAGTGCATCGTCGGCGATGCAACGTACTTTTCGCGTCT
Organism: Paramormyrops kingsleyae; assembly: GCF_048594095.1. Classification (NCBI taxonomy): domain Eukaryota; kingdom Metazoa; phylum Chordata; class Actinopteri; order Osteoglossiformes; family Mormyridae; genus Paramormyrops; species Paramormyrops kingsleyae. The sequence continues at coordinate 213,111 of NW_027325993.1, forward strand.
ATTTCAGTTTATATCTCGCTGAAATCTGTTGGAGTAAGTAGTCTCCACCGGGTCCGTGGATGAGAAGAGATTCACAGCTGAGACGAGGAGTAGTTGCAAGTCACCAGTTTATTCTCTGACTGATTACAATCAGGGAGCGACTATCTGACATACATTCAGCATGTACAGTAAGAAGCTCGAACAATAGTTATCGGGTGTCTTTTTATAGCCCTCCGGGTACGTGTTCCCCCCTCTTTTGGTATTTTCCCAGCTACGTGACATCAACATGTTTTTACATTTGCTTCTGTTTGTCAGTTAGCACATGTCCCCCCTCCCAGCATCTTATTGTGTCAGCATTTTTGCAGCCCCCTTTTGTTAAGCAAAAGTTAAAATAAGCATCTGTTCCTCTTTTCCAACTGTCTGGGACGAGGTCACCCTGCCCTGCTCGCACACTGTCAGTTCCTGATTTCTGTTAGTTGTATTATTTTAGAATCAACCCCCTCCTTTCATCATGCCCTGCTTTAAGCTATATTCTCCTTTTCCTCTATTCATTGTATGTTCTTTATAATTCTATTGAATCCCACAAATCTTAATGTAGAATCATGAAAAAATCCGTAATCTGTCTTCTTTTCAAAACATCCATTGACGGAAGTATTAAAGTTTTTTAAATTAGGTTGAATCGGCAAAAAAGTAAACCATGTCACCTTACTTTGTTTTACCTGCATCGGGGGCGTGTAGCGCGTATTCAAATCGCATTCGCATGGTAATTTGATTAACAGCGCAATGGTGAAACGCGATCCAGATACTGTACGTCCCCATCAGCGCCATAAAAGGGGGGTAGGGACGTGGCCAGGTGACAATGGTTCATTCATACACATTAAAGTTGCTACATATTCAATGAAAGGAGCCAGAAATAGTTACATGAGTTAGGTTTTTCTTATTTATTTATCCAAATGAATGTTGCAACTACACCATTTAGTCATCTTCATGTAGCCAAGACTTTGGTGATCAGATATCTGGGATCAAAACAAACTGCCAGCATTGCTTACTATGTACTTTTATAATGTTTCTGCAAGTGTTCCAAACTGCATTTTGCAATGTCTATACTTTGAATGTCAAATTACAAACTTCACATAAAGTTGACATATTTACAAAGTACACTAAGATTAAGATGAGTTTGTTGCCAAACCAAATATATAAGAAATAATTTATTTGTCATGAATTAAGTTTATGATATTTGAAGAAATGTGTGACCATGCCCCAGTCAGTGAAAGTGTGTTTCCTACCCCTAGGCTCCAGAGGGTTAATTATTGTGAGCATGGCTCAGCGACCCACTATTAAAATACTTTATTAGAAATATTATAGTGTGTGTGTGTATGTGTGTGCGCCCGCGCCTGTTTGCTAGCCTGGCGCCGCTGAGTCATGTGACAGCTGGGAGCAGCAATTGAGAGCAGCAGCGCGAACACACAGCTGCGGTGCATTCGGGAGAGAGATTGAAACTTATAAGTATCGATCTCATTAAACTGGTATTGATCAATATAAATACCAACATTATTATCGATATTTGGATCGATCCGCCCACCACTATCGGACAGTATTGCTGTGTTATAATCACTTCAGCATAAATGTTAAACCTAGTGTTTCTGTTTCTGTCATGTTGTCAATATCAAACAGTAAACGTTGTAATGGATTGTTTCTACAGTATATATGTGCTTTTAAACAGTATGCCTGCATGTGGGGCTAACAGAACACATCTACCCTATAGGAATACATATATACTATAAACCTGTTGTGGGTTATAAAGCCAAATAAGGAAAAATAACAGTGGGCTATAGGTAGCATAGTGAGCACATTAACGTCGCCTCGCTGTTGAGAAACATGGCGCAGACATCGGGGGAATGTCGAATCAATGTTCGGTAGCGATGTTTCTGCAACAGAGATGCTTTGACGATGGATTTTCAAGGATCGCGGAGACAATGCCAATGCCTGGTAGTTATATCATTTTAGTGTTGCAGCTGTGACAGTGCGAAACAATACAACTGACAAATTGTCAGTAAGGTCGGATGGCGTTAGATCATAAACCGGAAATTAGCGGAACAGGACGCATTTGTAACTTAATATTTTAACGAAAGACAAAAGTAACAAGTCCATTTAAATTTCGGTACTGTTAATTGTGTTATTTAACTTGAAAGGGTATTTAGCTATATTACTCCTTACAGCCAAACGTAGTGGAATTATAGTAACGTGTTACTTCCAAAGATTACTAGGCAGCTGTTTGCTAATGCTAACGTTACCATTGCGCCATTTTGCTTCTTCCACTCTCAGATAAGATAAAGATAGCTTTATTGTCATTGTGTAAATGAAATGAGATGTCTTTAGAGCAAACCCGTGGAGGCTATGTTAAGGATAAAACTGTAAACATGGGTAAACAAAACATAATATCGGCATAAGTGCATAGACCCACCTCTGTATTTTTAGGAAGATTAGCAATACATGAAAATTTCCTTCAAGTGTGGTAAATATTCAGTTTTAAATGAAAACCACATGTGACATATTATCTGTCCCATTGCATTAAGCCCTCCATCAACCCCCCATGAATCCTAACTGAATGGGTCGCTTTTCGCTGTGAATTCTGGGAGTCTGTGCAACGTCGGGACCGCAGCTCTCGCGTTACTTCTAAAAGGGGAAGGAATTATATTCAAAGTCTTTAATAGCGCCCGATTTTAACAAACGACCAAATTATGTCGATATAAACTGTATTGTGTCCTCCTTTATCTGGTTTTGATAATATATCGATATTCCGTAAATATCCGATAAACAGCCCAGCACTAATTGGTCCGTCTTGTTTCATTGTCACCCCGAAACTTGTGTGGATTGCTCCAGAAAACAACCCTGGTTCCATTAGCCCCGGTAAGAATGGCAAAACGATGGCCAGAGTAACTCAACACTTGAAGAATGAAAGTCAGAATAGGGCTGTCTGGTGTTGTTGAGTCTTGTATTCTGTGACAATCATCTTGTTTTGGAAGTGTGTGTCTTGGAATACTTAAAAATAAAATGTTCATAAGGGATGGATGGAGTTTTACTTAGAGTAATAGATCGTGTTTGTTACCATGAAACGGTAAACATACGGGGCTCTAATCCACATGGTTACTGTATTGTATAATGGAATCGGTAAATTCTGCTGCTGTGATGTGTTTAAACATCACAGATAATCATTGTGAAATAGTAAGATAACAGGTGAATATGTCCCCATAATGTAAATCAGAAAAGGCAGAATTCTTACTTTAGGTACCCTGAGAGTAAAGAAATAATGGAATTTATGGAAGGCGCAAGATATATGTATATTGGTTTGTATATTTAGTGTCTGTCCTGTGCTGCCTTATGCTGTCTTACACAGTCTTAATTACTTCTGTGTAAGAAGTGAAATTTTCTTTGTGTTATCCATATGTTGACTATGTGCACCTGTCTTTTTATGTCTGCACATTGAGCCTGGAGGTATGCAATTTTGTTCAGCTATGCTTCCGTTGTTGTACTGTTGTATGGTGTGAATGACAATAAAGTTCACTTACTTATATACAGTAAATGATTTGATTGAATAGTCAGTTCCTGATGCCAGCATTTGGATTGAGTGGGCTGTTAGCCTTGGTGCACATGAACCTTTCCAGCGTTGCTATTCTCTATAGTAAATGCTGTTCTGCATATCAGGCAATCTGTGCACTGACTGGTGTGTTTTTATAGGTGAAGTACCCCTACGGAAATGCAGGCAGCCCAATCCGAGACCAGCGCGTAAGTCTCCCAAGCATTCGTTTCCTGTCTCCAATGAGACAATGAGACGGCAGTATTTTTCTCAATGTGCAGTACTGACTGCCAAGTGTGCTGTCTGTCTGTCACTAACAGCCATCAATTGATTTGACTCTTGTATTGTTACACTTTATTTTGCATAATTGTACCGTCATTCTTTTATCAGGACGAAGGAGGAAACCTAAAGGATGGAAGGGGGCCATATACCAAGAACTTACAAAAGCTGCTATTCTCCAGTAACCCCTTCGATTCAACCCATGTGGGATCGCTACCATCCTGCATCGAGTCCCAACAACGTCGCACCCTGAGCCCTACTCACCAGCCTTATCATCAACTTCCTTCTTAGTTCCCTCACCAGTCCCATCCTCTTTTGTTTTACCTCCTTCTCCATCTCTTTTTATGGACTCCCCTCCTTCATCCCCATGCGTAGCCTCACCAGTTAGCCCAGCTCCAGAACCATCTTCAGCCCCAGCCGTAGTTCATCCCACCCCTCTGCCTCACGTTCTGGTGCAGGCCCCCTCATCTCAGCTGGTCATGGGTCCAACACCACCGTTTTTGTCCCCTTCTCTTGTTATTGAAAAAATGGAAAAATTCAATAATTACGATATAAGCAACTACAATAAGATGACCTATGATGCCAAGTGCTATGCTCATTACTGGTGCCAGCAGTTCTGGAACGACTTCATGAGCTCAGCTCACATCTGCAAGCAACAGAGGAATGGAAACTCTGAGGCTCACTATTCGTACGGGGATAATGAGGGTGCCCCTGCGACCGAGACTTGATGAAGATGAGGTCAAATTTCCTAGTGATGTGCTGGACCAGCTGAGTGACATCCCTGGGGTTCTGGAGATGGCTGTGGAGATGGGCTATCTGTCAGATGTAAATAGCGACATTTCACATAACGTAAGATAACATAGGATAAGATAAGATAGGTAAAGGTATGTTTAAGAAACAATTGCATGGGAACTTCCGGTTGACGTTCGACACGTGAGGCTGTGAGGTCCTGGAGCTCAGCGAGCAATTTCATTTTCATTATATTTACATACTTGCAGAAGCCATATTGATAGATAAATATTTATCCGAAAAGTTTAACATCACTAATTGAAGGACTAAGGCAGCAAGAAAACGCGTTTAAAAGTTTTGTTTTCCTCCTCGTTTAAAAATGGCTAGTCGCTCACAGAAACCTGCTACAGCTAGCAAGAAGGCTACCACTGAGGGTGATGCACAGCAACTTTCTTCGGATTCGGTTGAGAAAATTATGACAGCGATTGAACTATTGGGCACGAAAATAGATACACAAACTGCTGTCCTCTGGCAAGAAATAACTTCTATCCGCCAAGAGTTGCATTCTACGGCTAGCTCCTTACAGACTGCTAATGCACAGCATTCCGAGCGTTTGGACGACCTCGAGCAGTCTACCACGGCGTGGAGCTCTACAGTCTTTACTTTGGAAACTGCTGCGAAAAAACTGCAGTCAGATGTGTGTAACCTGACAACTAAATGCATTGTTGGAATAGAGGAGGGCCAAGAGGGGACCAACCCGCGGCAATTCTGCGCGACTGCTTTGAAGGAGATACTGAACCTGGAGGAAACTCCACGTCTGGACCGGGGCCACCGTTCATTAGCACCGAGGCTGCGGGAAGGGGAGAGGCCAAGACCATTCATAATCCGTGTACATCATGGTGACGTGAAGGATCGCATCCTTCGCCTCTCCAGCCAGAAGAAGCAGCTGTTTTACAAGGAGAAGCGTGTGCACATCTTTCCGGACTTCACTCTGGAGATAGCAAAGAAGCGAGCTGCCTTTAAAGAGGCAAAGCAGCTCCTTAGAACTGTTAAGGATGTGAGATTTGGTCTCCGTTATCCAGCTACATTCCGTATCACATTTGATGGCGAGGAAAAAACCTTTACCGATCCCCATCGGGCCATCTCGTATATAAAGACTACCATTCTCCTCCATCATGATCAGGTACAGACATAACTTTCAAAAACGGTCAGTGTTTTTTAAGTGACCGAACTGTACAGGTTTATTTCACCGTCAGTGTCAAAGTTGAATTAACCAGGTCTATAGCCTACTAAATGCAGATAGTGCTATGTTGCTCAATTTATGAGAAAGACATTTATTTTCCCTTTTTTCTCTCGGTTCTTATTAGTCTATATGGAAAGGTTTGGTGTAGGCACTTTTTTCAACATGCCGGGAATTCTTGTTCTCTTCCTCATATAAATAGGCTATAACATATGAATAGTTGATTTTCTTGAGCTGCTTTTGTTTACTATAATTTTAAACCATTAAACCATAGTATTTCATATTAGGCTACTGAATTGAAAACCAATGGGCTGCTCTTTGATAGTACACTATGTTTAGTGGCCTAATATTAGTTTAGGCCTACTTCATTTGAGACATTACAAAATACATGGTATTTTGCACTATACAGTGGTACCTCGGTTCTCGAACTTAATCCGTTCCGGACTCCAGATCGAATCCTAAAAAGTTTGAGTTCTGATCTAATTTTTCCCATAAGAAATAATGGAAAACCAATTAATTGGTTCCCGGCCCCCCAAAATGACACCTAAATATGTGTGTGTGTGTGTGTGTGTGTGTTTTTTTAAGCACTTCAACACAAAATGAACAGGATAAAACAAGAAGAGCATTTTTTTTCTTAATGGCTTCCAAAACGATAAAGATATTATCCCAACATTACCCCTGTCCTGCCCCGATCGTCCGCTCCTTCCGTGTGCCACGCCCCCTCATTAAGCTCGTGTGGGATCCCCATGTGATCAGCTGTTTCTGGTTGTTGTCATTAGTCCTCTGTATTAAGTCCGCTTGTAAATTTTGTTTCCCCAGTCCGGTCATTGGGTGCGTTCGACTTGCTTACAGCGCTGGCTTAAAGCAACGCATTCTGATCCTGACGCAATGCATTACGGTTAGATGCATTGCGACCTCTCACCCGGCTGCACAAACTGGAACCGCCTCCGTGACAACACACCTTTGCCCTTATTGGCTGAAGAGTTTAGTTACATGCATGACGTTTGTATCCCAGGCAGTTCCGATGCGTAATCTGCTATTTCTCCCGAATATCACGTAAAGCAGTGGTTTTCAGTTAATTTACCTGGTAAAATAAAGTTTAAATAAATGACATAAATGCTCTAATAGTACACGTAAGTTAGTGGTTTATTTATTGTTAGTTACTGTAATGTTGCGCTGTTTTATTTGGTTAATCGTCCAGTCTGTGAAGAAGGCATTCAAGTAAGAATTGCATTGTCGTATGACTCATTTCCTGGCGCGTACAATTTATATTAAGTCAGTGTTCATGGTTCGACTTCTGATATTCAGATCGAGTTCTAGGTCAAACTGGTTTGTTCGACTTTCAAGAAATTCGAGTTCTAGTGAGTTTGAGAACCGAGGTACCACTGTATATATATTTCTGAATGTGATTGCTCGCTGTGCTTTGGGTCGTTTTTGGTTAAATTAGAGACCCAAGTTAGAATTTTGCAGTGTTTTGCTCTTGGGATATGCACTGTGTTCGGGATAGTGCTGGGGGGTGGGGGTGGTGGTGTTTTTGTACTTAAAGTCTCTTTTTGATTTTGTTATTTTTTTTGTCTTTCATTTTGTCCATTAGTGGTTACACTTTGTTTCGAACATGACATCTACCAGAGTCACAGAATTAATTTACTGCAACTCAGATTATGTCTGCTGGATATTACCAGTATTAAATATGGCAAATTCAAATATGGCTTCTGGGAGGAGTGGCCAGTCAGTTAAGTTTACTAATTGGAATGTGAAAGGCCTAAATCATCCTATGAAACGCACCAAGGTCCTTGCTCATCTTAAGTTTTTAAAAACGGATATAACCTTCTTAACTGAGACGCACATGCGCAGGTCAGATCATTTGAGTTTAAAAAGAGGCTGGGTTGGACAAGTATTCCATTCAACCTTTCGGAGTAGGGCCAGGGGGGCTGGAATCTTGATCAACAAATCAGTATCATTTGAAGTGTCTGAAACAATATTGGACCCCAATGGCCACTTTGTTATTGTGGTGGGTAAACTGTACTGTTTGCCTGTGATATTAGCTTGTGTATATGCTCCAAATTGGGACGATTCTAAGTTCATGAACAATTTTCTATTGACCGTACCATACCTGGACACTCATCAGCTTATTTTAGCTGGTGACTGTAACTGTGTAATTAACCCAGTATTGGATAGATCCTCCAATCGCCCAATTGGTGCTTCAGAAACAGCTGAATGCATAGAGACTTTTTTACAATCTTGCAAGGTGTCTGACCCATGGAGATTTCTTTATCCTACAAAGAGGGAATACTCTTTTTATTATTCACATATAGATTATTTCTTTATACATACATACATATCTACTCCCATTGGTAAAAGAATGTGTTTATAACAGTATAGTAATATCAGATCATGCACCTGTAACACTGGTCCTGACCTTCCCCTATCATAGACCTAGCAGATTCAGATGGAGGCTCACTTCACTTCTTTTGTCAGATGAATCATTTATTGCCTTCGTAAATGCTGGTATAGATATGTTTTTAGAAACTAATGTAAATGAAGAGACCTCCCCTTCCTTACTTTGGGAGACGCTCAAGGCTTACCTGAGGGGCCAAATTATCTCCTACAATGCCTCTGTTCATAAAGCACAGGTACCTAGGCAAACATAACTTTTGGAATTCATCTAGACAAAGTAGACAAAGCCTATGCCACTGGTCCATCTCCAGAGCTATATAAACGGCGGATGATGTATCAGGCTGAATTTGATCTGCTCTCAACTGGACAGGCGGAACGGGCTCTGTTAAAAACCAGACACATGTTTTATGAGTATGGGGAGAAACCAAGCAGGGCTCTGGCTTATAGTTTAAAACAGACATCTAGTACTCAAGTAATTGCCCAGATTGATTCTGACACAGGACTATTATCAGATCCCTTAGATATTAATAAGCAGTTTAGTGATTTCTATTTTAATTTGTATTAAACACTCTTTTGATCTGAGTTTAATGGATAGGTTCTTTGAAGACCTGAATATACCCACCGTGGATGAGAATGTAAGAGAATCCTATTTCCTTACATGAAATTCATAAAGCTATCACATGCATGCAGAGTGGGAAATGTCCAGGCCCGGGCGGCTTTCCTACAGAGTTTTATAAAAAGTCTGCAGCAAAATGAAACCCTTTACTCAAGGATGTATTTGATGACAGCTTAAAGTCCCAATGCCTGCCTCCAACTCTACGTCAGGCATCAATATCCTTACTTCTGAAGAAGGGCAAGGATCCCCTCGCTTGCTCCTCCTACCGTCCAATTAGTCTCCTTAATGTTGATGTTAAGATACTGGCTAAGGTGTTGGCTCTCCGTCTTGAATCTGTATTACCCTCCATTGTGTCATCTGATCAAACTGGTTTCATTAAAAATAGACAGTTGTTTTTTTAATATTAGGCGTGTATTTAATATCCTTTACACATCATCTTCGTCTGAGTGCCCAGAGGTACTCCTATCTTTAGATGCTGAGAAAGCCTTTGATCATGTTGAATGGAACTATTTGTTTTATGTTCTGAAGCGGTTTGGCTTTGAGGATATTTTTATTTCTTGGGTGAAATTGCTGTACTCCTCGCCTTTGGCTTCAGTTAGAACCAATGATACTTATTCACCATACTTCCCTCTTCAGTGTCGGAATTTCTGAGGCATGTATTTAAAATAAGTATTTTAACTGGAAAATTGTATTTTATAATTCATATTTGACTTGTTCATAAAACTTTTTTTAAACAATTTTATTTTAAAGAACTGTGTAATTTCAGAGCCAAATGCCGTGTGTACACAAATATTTGAATTATTATTGTTTATTATTATAACTGCCGAATACATTCCTGGAGCCTTCGATTTAACATACACAGTGCCCTCTACAGGATTCTGTCGAAACAGCATCTCCTTCAATCTCATTTATTTTTACAAAACACCTGTTTTTGAGTTCACTGGGTCTGTATGATAATTTTAAGCAATGGACATATTTTTCCTCTAATTATAAGGTGGTCTGGTTTCCCCAGGGATATGTGCGTTTTTTTCACAAAACGTTTTCTTCATAAATCCCAAAATCTTCCTATAAATGTGTGTATGAGTGCTTCTCATATTTTTCAGTCACATTTATAGATGAGCACCCTGATTAATCTGTTTACATGAAAACATCTTAATTGCATTAAGGCATGTAAACGTAGCCACTTAACAAAAGGTAATTTGGTGACTTTGCAAACTGCATGTTCCTCATCTCTGTATGGACCATAGAGCTGTGCATCGGAGAGTCTGGCAACACGCTACGTTTCAAGATACAGGCATTACAATTCAATGCGCTGCTCTATTTCACCTTTAAAAAAAATATCTGCTTTTAGGAAAACTTGGCATAGTATAAAGAGCACACCACCAAATTCATGAAATCTGAGCAAAAACGTTTGATTTTAACGCAATCAGAACAGCATTTGCATTTAACACAGTCCCTGTAACAATCCAGCCTTGTAGCACTACAACTATTTCGGATTCAGCCAACTGGCAGTCTCGTGCAAGTTACTGAAAATGACTAGTTACCAATTACTGCATATCCTCCTGAGACCCGACCCATTCATTTATGTCCATTGTAGTGGACATTGTATTTTTGCATTTATTTTTTCACTGATGTTAGGAAACGTATTTATTCCTGTTGTGCACTAAAGAGGACATGCTGTGAAATTAAAAATAAAAATAAATTAGAAAAAATCTAAATTGTAAGATGTCTTATTTCCTCCAAAGACACATAACCTACAATTGAAGGACACTTTTTTCCTTGGGTCTCAGGAGGATATAAAAGTAATTATAATAAGGGTGGGACTGAATCGAGCGTGTCTAGATCTCTGCCTGGGGGGTCGCCGGCCGGGATCGCGAGCAGTTCCGACGTGTGGTGGGTGCGGCACCGGGCTGCATCAGCGCCTGCTCCCCCGGCCTGAGCTGCCCTGTATAATAACCTAATAACGGAAAATAACAGCGGGCTAAAGGCTGCAGAGAGATCAAATTAACATCGCATCACTGTTGAAATACATGGCGCAGACATCGGGGGAATATGGAATCAAATGTTCGGTAGCGATGTTTCTGCATCACAGAGATGTTTGCCGATGGATTTTGAAGCATCGCGGAGACATAGTACCAATGCATGTGCATGTGCACTCTGGTTAGTTATATTATTTTAGTGTTGCAGCTATGACAACGCCAGACAATACAACTGTCTAATTGTATCTATTACCGTACCTATAATATCAGCCATTCATTTCGCCACGGTGAGGTCGGATGGCGTTCCATCAGAAACAGGAAATTAGGGGAACATGCTGTCTTCATCTTTCCTATTGATGCACTGGAGCAGCTAAGTGCCATCCCTGGGGTTCAGGAGTTGGCTGTGGAGATGGGCTATCAGTATTAAGATAGGATATGTTAAGGTTAAGATCAAGTTCTGTAGCATAAGGTAACATAGGATAAGTTAAGATTATATAGGATAAGTGTTGGATTATGTGTTCTCATCTCATATGTTTGTATTATTTCTGATTATTAAGTTTTTTCCACGATGTTGACAAAAAGGGTCTACTTTTTCTTTTCTGCGCATGTATAATGTGTGACACGATGTATGCTGCGTGTGGAGTGATTTCTTCTCTCTTTCTGTAAGTTTTTCATGACAGCAGACGTGTGTAGACGTGTGTCAAAATGTATGCTTTAAAACGAAAATGTAAATACTGAAAAGACGTAAAATAAAACACCAGTTTACAATATTAATCAGTTTATTGATTTACACAAATGAATGAAGAGAACATTTGGTTCATACATATGGAGGCAGAAAGCTCAACAGGTTATGGGCCCAGGAGAAGTGCAGGAGCATGGCAGAGGCTGGTTTTTGATGGCGACGAACAGAAGTACGAACTATGGGAAGTAAAATTTTTAGGCCACATGAGAATGCTTGGCCTAAAGGAAACAATACTATCCGCTGACGACAATGTCGACCGAGAGAAGAATGAAGAATGCTACGCAGAGCTAATTCAGTTCCTCGACGACAAAAGCCTGTCGTTAGTGATGAGAGAAGCAACCGACGACGGAAGGAAAGCATTAAAAATCCTAAGAAATCACTACGCCAGCCAGGGTAAGCCGAGAATCATTGCCTTATATACAGAGCTAACTTCTCTGAAGAAGGAACCAGAAGAAAGCGTTACAGACTATATTATCCGAGCCGAAAGAGCGATAATGTCTCTCAGAAATGCTAAAGAAATGTTAAGTGATGGACTGATAATAGCTATGATTTTGAAGGGCTTGCCAGAATCATACAAACCCTTTGCCATCCACATCACACAAAGCAGCGAAGAATTGACGTTCGTACAATTCAAGAGTCGACTACGAAGTTACGAGGAGACAGAAAAGTTTGATCCCAAGACAAAATCGGACAACGTGATGAAAGCAGAAGCATCGACCGTGACATGCTATGGTTGTGGTAATCGAGGTCACATAGCCAGAGAGTGCCGCCAGAAAGCATCATCGAAGTGGTGTAACTACCATCGAAGCTCAACGCACAGCGACGAAACGTGCAGGAGAAAAGGCAACAGACAAAGAGATGATGCCAAACAGACAGCCGAAAAGAAAGACGACAACGAGCAAACTTTCGTTTTTAAAGTAAGCCAACGTTTACTTCCCGAAAGCATTAAAGGAAGAGGACTAATGGTGGACTGCGGAGCAACATCTCACATCATTACAGAGAAAGCAAGATTCACGCGGTTCGATGAATCTTTCAACCCTGCATTGCATTACATGGAATTGGCGGATGGAACGAGAATGAATAACGTAGCCTTAAAGCGCGGAGAAGCAGAGGTGTTCTTACAAGACGGGGAAGGAAAAACGGTCAAGACCATTTTAAGGAGAGCCCTCTTCATACCGTCATATCCACAGAGCATCATCTCCGTTCAAGCTGCCACCGAAGATGGAGCAAGAGTGATCTTCCAAAAGGGCCAAAACGAACTCATAGGTGAAGACGGTACTGTGTTTCCAATCAAAGAGCACGAGAGACTATTCTACTTGAAAACGGTAAATGAACCAGATCAATGTGATTATGAATTTGCAAATGATATGTGTGCCAGAGATAAAGTAAACTTAGCATGTGATGTTAAGACATGGCATAAAATCATGGGGCACTGTAACTTTGATGACTTGTTGAAATTACCTAAACTAGTCGAGGGTATGCAGATAAATGATAAAACTAAAGTAAATTGTAACATATGCATAAAAGGGAAGTTCACAAACTGTAGGAGTAGAAAAGCAGATGCAAAAGCTAATGCCCCCCTCGAACTGGTGCACACTGACTTGGCGGGTCCCATTGAACCAACTGCTTCAGAAGGGTACAAATATGCCATATCATTCACAGATGATTATTCAGGTGCCATATCAGTGTACTTTCTCAAAAATAAGAGTGACTCAACATTAGCCACTGAAAAGTTTTTTGCAGACAGTGCACCCTATGGCAAGGTAAAATGTATAAGGTCTGATAATGGCACAGAATACACTAGTAATGCGTTCCAATCCCTTTTGAGAAGAAAAGGGGTTAGACATGAGACATCATGCCCGTACTCTCCGCATCAAAATGGCACAGCAGAGAGGCAGTGGAGGACCATTTTTGAGATGGCAAGATGCCTACTGTTAGAGAAAGAGTTACCAAAGGTGTTATGGCCATATGCTGTTCAAACGACTGCCCATATTAGAAATCATTGCTATAATGAAAGAACGCAAAACACACCTTACTTCATGCTCACCGGAAAGAGGCCAGACCTCTCAAAAATGTGGATATTTGGCTCAGACTGTTACGCATACAGGCATGACCAGAAGAAATTAGATCCTAGGTGTGATAAAGGAGTTTTTGTGGGGTACAGTAAAAATAGCCCTGCATATTTGGTCTATAACCGTCAGACAAGAAAAGTGACCAAGCACAGATTGGTAAAATTCACTAAGAAAGAACGTAGTGAACAAACAACACAAACAGATGAGGATGATCTAGAAATAGTTGCCGGTAGAGACAACAGTGCTGGTGGGGAGAAGGTTGACGAGTCACATGGTGAGGGCAGTACAGATCATGAGATCAAAGATGATCAAGAGGATAATGAGGTGATGAGGGAGGAAGTCTCAGATGAGAATGGAAACAAAACAGATGCAGAAATCATCCCAAACCAAAAACAACGGTTATCACAGAGAGAAAAGAGACCCCCAAAATATTTAGAGGATTACGTATCAGATCACAACAAGAGTGATGTAACATATGTGAACATTGATTATTGTTACAGGGCAGTATTTGGTGTTCCCCAGGCGTATAGAGAGGCTTTGATGTCACCTGATGCACCTGAGTGGAAGCGTGCAATGCGGGAAGAGATGGATTCACTCAAAGAAAATGACACTTTCAAATTAACTACATTACCTGAGAATAGGAAGATCGTTGGAGGAAAATGGGTCTACACCATTAAAGAAAATGGTGGGATGGGAAAGCTCTTAAAAGCAAGATATGTGGCAAAGGGCTATAGCCAGACTGAAGGTATAGATTATCATGAGACTTTTGCACCTACAGCAGATCTGACGTCAGTGCGAGCATTAATGCAAATAGCTGTCCAGAATGACCTTATAGTTCATCAAATGGATGTCAAGACGGCATACTTACATGCACCTATAGATGAAGACATTTACTTGGAGCAACCTGAGGGTTTCGAATCAACTTCTGTGACAGGGGAAAAGTTGGTGTATAAACTGAAAAATCCCTGTACGGTTTGAAACAATCTGGTTGGAACTGGTATGAGCTACTAAATGATCACCTTGGACAAAATGGTTTTGAGAGAAATTTGTCAGATCACTGTATATATAGGAAGCAAGCCGGAGAAGACATTATCATAGTCATCATTTGGGTAGATGACCTAATCATTGCAGCAAGCAGTAACAAAGGACTTAACAGATTCAAAAATAGCATGAAAAATAAATTCAATATGAAAGATCTAGGGAGGATTTCACATTTCTTAGGTATTGGATTTGAACAAACAAATGGAAAAATCAAAATGAGCCAAAAGGGATATGTGATGAAAATGCTAGAACGTTTTGGAATGTCAGACTGCAAGCCTAGGACTACTCCATGCGAGCTAAAGGTAGAGAGTGGTGAGAATGATCAAGATAGCAGCATGGAGGTCCAAAATCCCAGAGAATATCGAGAGATAGTGGGCAGTCTTATCTATGCCATGACATGTACCAGGCCAGATATTAGTTGGATAGTAAGCAAACTATCACAAACCCTATCAAGTCCAAAAGCACGGGATTTTGTGACTGCCAAACACGTGCTAAGGTATCTAAAGGGCACAAGTGATTACGAGTTGTGTTTTCAGAAAACAAATTGTGATCTGAGTCTAATAGCTTTCAGTGACTCTGATTGGGCATCATCCCTCAATGACAGACGTAGTACTTCAGGATATTGTTTTAGCCTGACAGAACAAGGTCCGGTAATTTCCTGGAAGTCAAAGAAGCAACCAGTCGTTGCATTGTCCACATGTGAGGCCGAATATATAGGTCTAGCAAATGCTACCCAAGAAAGCATATATCTAAGTCAGTTGCTGAGTGGTATGGATAACAAGGTGTACACCTGTACTAAAATGTATGGTGACAATCAGGGAGCAATTGTACTAACAAAAAATCCTGTGAACAGAAAGCGATCAAAGCACATTGACGTTAAATACCATTTCATTCGCGATGCAGTAAATGAAAGAAAAATAAGTATTGAGTATTGTTCATCAGAAGAGATGGTTGCTGACATGTTGACCAAACCTGTATCAAAAGTAAGAATGTTGAAGTTCAAATGTTTTCTTTTTGGAAGTGAATAGAGATGTATAATACCACTAACAGGTGTTTTCATATGATGAGAACAAGTGGGGGTGTTGGATTATGTGTTCTCATCTCATATGTTTGTATTATTTCTGATTATTAAGTTTTTTCCACGATGTTGACAAAAAGGGTCTATTTTTTCTTTTCTGCGCATGTATAATGTGTGACACGATGTATGCTGCGTGTGGAGTGATTTCTTCTCTCTTTCTGTAAGTTTTTCATGACAGCAGACGTGTGTAGACGTGTGTCAAAATGTATGCTTTAAAACGAAAATGTAAATACTGAAAAGACGTAAAATAAAACACCAGTTTACAATATTAATCAGTTTATTGATTTACACAAATGAATGAAGAGAACATTTGGTTCATACATATGGAGGCAGAAAGCTCAACAATAAGGTTAAGATAGGTCAAGTTAAGATTGTATAACATAAAATAGCATATAAGTTAAGACTAAGACAGGATAACTTACCATAAGGTTAAGATAAGATTATATGATATAAGATACCATAGTATAAGAATGATAGGATTGTATCATGTATTTATAGGATTCCTATAAATGTTTGTATGAATGCTTACCATCTTTTTCAATCAGATTTATAAATGAGTTCCCCGATTAATCTGTTTACATGAAAACATCTTAATTGCATTAAGGCATGTAAACGTAGCCACCTAACAAAGATAAAGATAATGTTTATTGTCATTGTCACTTGGACAACGAAACTGAAAATGCAATTCAAGTCAATGTGAGGTATAAAAAGAGTAATAAAATATTACAAAATATACAAATTGCATTGAATACTGCATTGACTATACCGACTGCACTGAATAACCATACTGCACTGATTAAATATAAGAAATGAACTGTTATGTTTTGCATTTAACGCCATGATTGCTAGGGGTGTGGTCCTGGTCAAGACAATCTCCTGAACTCCAAACTGAATGTCAGAATGGGAAAGAAAGGTGATTTAAGCAATTTTGAGCGTGGCATGGTTGTTGGTGCCAGACGGGCCGGTCTGAGTATTTCACAATCTGCTCAGTTACTGGGATTTTCACGCACAACCATTTCTAGGGTTTACAAAGAATGGTGTGCAAAGGGAAAAACATCCAGTATGCGGCAGTCCTGTGGGCGAAAATGCCTTGTTGTGCGCTAGGCGTGGCTATGCGGTAGGAGTGGAACGAGGCTTCACGAGACTTTCGGCAGTATCCAACATGGCGGCACGCTTCTAAAACAAACTAACAACAAGTAATTAAATATCTTCGCCAATTTAGAATAACCTAAAATTAAGTGAGTAAATAAGTAAAAAGTATATAATTAATCGCGGTTCATTTAAAATCTTCACTCTGGAGGAGTCTGCGGACGGATTGGATAACCTATTTACTTTCATCGACGAGTGTTTTGACCGGATTATAATGGGGAAACCAAAGCCTCTCACCGAGACTCCGACCACCAGCAAAACCGCTTCATCCACCAAGAGGAGCAGACCCGAGGATTCACCCGAGGCGGCCTCCCCACCTAGGGAAGACCTGGCAAACATTCTGGACTCCATTGATAAGAGGTAGGTATGTGAAGAAAAATTTAAAACTCAACCAAATTAAATGCCAATGGTACCATTGGAAAGAGCTTGAATAAACAAAGACAATGACACCAAAATCACTCAGATATCTTAACAAATAAGGAAAATATTGGCAAAAGAAGTTCGCTAATTAGCCCTATTTTTTAAAATGGAATGTGTGTAGAAAACTGTGACCAAATACCTAACTTTTTATATAAAAACGCTTGTAGTTTCCTTAATAATCAAGATATCTCAATGAAACTTTCAGGGAAGGTGTATCTCTTTATATTCTTCAATCCGAAAGAATAATATATATTCCAAGTATGTCCTTAGTCTGAAATAAAATTGATACAAGGTGAAGACTGGAATGGTGTATCAACAGGCGCCGCTGTTGGTTTAGGTCACGTGACCATGTGAATATCTCATCTTCTGCTTAATATGCTGCCTGTCCTGGTCAGTAAACTTTTTTTCTGATCCATAGAAAGCTATGAAACTGCAGGATTAGAAAGATGAAATGATAAACAATATGTCAATTTAGCTTTCAAAAGCGTCACTTAATCCTTTGAAGTGGTTTTTGTATGTTGAAATCGAGTGCATTTTTCAACGTTTCCGGAAAAGGTCTAAATGTACACAGAATTGAAAAATTCAAAAGGGAGGACGAAGAGGGGTTCCCCATCTATGTTATCAGTGGGAATACCGCGGAATTCCGCAATGCGATACAATAAGAATGCGTATTTTCCGGGGTATACCCAGCGCTCAGATGACCCGATGGTGGAACAGGAATCTGGAACAAAAAAGGCGGCCATGTTGGTCGCGCACTTCACATACCTATAAGAGGCTATCGAGCTTCGACGCACGTATGTCCCTATTAGAAATTCTCCATAGGGAATTCCAGGCGATGCGTGAGTCTCTGGAGTTCAGCCAGAAACAGGTGGAGACGCTCGCTAAAGAGAACGCAGCTCTCAGAGAGTCCGTGAAATCCCTCACAGAGGGCCTGGGCCAGCTCTCGTTAGAAAACAAGAAAATCAAAGAAGCGGTTTTGGACCTCCAGGCGAGAAGCATGAGGGACAACCTCGTTTTTGCAGGCATCCCAGAAGCAGCGGACGAAAATCCCGAAACCACGGTGAAGAACTTCATCCATAAACAGCTCAAACTTCCAGCGGAGACCACAAGTAACATCACCTTCCATCGTGTGCACCGCCTTGGAGGTAAAAGACCCGACGGCCACAGACCACGACCCATCGTGGCAAAATTCGAGCACTACAAGCAAAAGGAGCTGGTTAAAAGCCGAGGCAGGGAACTGAAGGGGACGAACTTTAGTGTCAACGACCAGTTCCCTAAGGAGACCCTGGAGCGACGCCGGGTCCTGTTTCCCGTGAGGAAGCGTCTCATAGACGGAGGTTCGCGAGCGGTCATCACCGTGGACAGGTTGTATGTCAACGGACAACTTTACCGCGACCGGGATACTACCCCCTGGCTATACTAGAGTAAAATAATCCGGGGGAAAAAAAAAAAAAAAAACCCGCTAACTTTTCCAAGGTATGTCTCCGTTAATATAATAACTGCTGGTCTCAAAGCATAGCCTGAGGTAAGATGTGCCCACGTCTTAATAGTGACTGCACCCCGCTTTTTCTCTCTCTCTTCTTTAATTCAGCTGTTATTTTCTCTCCTCTTTTCTTCTTCTCTCTTCTCCTATATATAACGTATAACACCATGATTATGCATAAATGCATCGCACATAACGTACGCACACAAGCAGCACATAAACAGACCATACATATAGACACATCACACACATATGTACTTCACACGCACACAGAGGTACATAGGCACTTATGCGCACATATAAGTACAGGTGAGCATAGGCACGCACATGCACACGCACAGACACACACACCTAGCAAGCTCCGCACACCCGGCGAGTTAGTTTAAACATGAGTACAATAAGGTTCTACATGGAATGTACGTGGTGTCGGCTCCAGAGTAAAGAGGCTAAAAGTTTTTAATCACCTGAAAGATTTACAAGCAGACATTGTCCTCCTACAAGAGACACATCTGTCCAAAACAGCTGCAGATGCACTCACCTCACCACAGTTCCCTCATGTATATTCAGCTGGATACAACTCAAAACAGAGAGGAGTGGCCATACTGATTAATAAAAAAATACACTTTACTACCATTAACACTATTACAGACCCAGAAGGTAGATTCATTATAGTTAACTTATCTATCCAAAACATGAAGATATGTATCGCTAGTATATATGGCCCAAATGTTGACGACCCCTCCTTTTTTCACACTCTTTTCACCTCACTTTCTGATCATTCTGACACCACACTTCTTATAGGAGGGGACTTCAACCTGATTTTTAACCCTGAAATTGATAGGTTTAGTAATGCAGGTAGCTATAGGAACTGGCAATCCCCAGAAATCCTGAAACAATATATGAGGGACCTTGGTCTATGTGATGTTTGGCGTTCTCATCATCCCACTCTTAGAGAATATACTTTTTTCTCGTCTGTACCCTGATCATACTCCCTCCTAGACCACTTTCTAATCAGTAGCTCCAAAATGAGGGACACTTCAGCGGTTCAGATCCACCCTATCACTATCAGCGACCACGCCCCAGTCTCCCTCACTCTGACTAACACAAAGGTCACTCCGCCAATCAAACATTGGAGATTTAATACATCATTGCTTAAAGATCAAAATTTTATAAATTATTTCAACCAGGAGTGGGCACTATACCTGGAGGACAATGACACACCAGGAATCTCAGCTTGTGTTCTTTGGGAGGCAGGGAAAGCAGTCATGCGAGGTAAGATAATCTCTTATTCCTCACATAAGAAAAGAGCAGAGAATTCACTAATATTAGAACTGGAGCAAAAGATTAAAACTTTAGAAAGTGAATATGCAGCCACGTCCCAGGAATTCATTCTGGATGAATTAAGGAAAACAAAACTTAAATTAAACGAGATTAATGATAAAAAAACACAGTTCTTGGTGCAAAGGCTTAGACTGGAAAATTTCGAACAAATCAACAGATCAGGTAGATTTTTAGCCAACCAATTAAAGCTTAACAAGGAAAAAATAACAATCTCTTCCGTAAAAGACCTATTAGGTAACATTACACATGACCCAGATGAAATAAACAACACCTTTAGAAATTTCTATGAAAATTTATATAAGTCACAGATTGATCCACCACAGGCTGATATTGATGAATTCCTTAACAATATAAATCTTCCAAAATTACAGGAAGATCAGGTAATGGCACTGGAGGCACCCATTTCAGTGGCAGAACTCCATGATGCCCTTCAGCATATGGCCAACAATAAGGCTCCGGGACCAGATGGTTTTCCAGCAGAATTCTATAAAGAATTTTGGACTACGTTAGAGCCCACTTTCCATAGAATGGTATGTCATATTAGGGAAAGCGGCGAATTACCTTTGACTATGAACTCGGCCAATATTAGTTTACTCCTAAAACCAGGTAAGGACCCCACGCTCCCATCTAGTTATCGTCCCATATCACTAATAAACACAGATCTTAAATTAATATGTAAAGCTTTAGCAAAAAAACTGGAGAAAGTCACCCCTTTTATAATACACCCTGATCAAACAGGCTTCATCAAAGGTAGACAGTCGGCAGCCAACACACGCAGGTTAATTAACTTAATGGATTACTCTACCATCAACAAACTAGAAACTACAATTATTTCTTTAGATGCAGAAAAGGCTTTTGACAGGGTAAATTGGAAATTTCTTATTGCAGCACTAATTAAATTTGGGTTTGGATCATCTTTTATTAACTGGATTAAAATTCTATATAGCTCTCCTAATGCATCAGTCAGGACAAACGACCAAACTTCACCAAGCTTTCTTCTCCAGAGGGGTACTAGACAAGGCTGCCCACTCTCCCCCTCTCTCTTCGCTATTTTTATTGAACCTCTAGCAGCCATGATAAGACAAAATAGAGATATTACAGGTATTCAAATTAAAAATGAGCTTCATAAGATAAGTCTTTATGCAGATGATGTATTAATTTTCCTTCCAAACTCTCAATCCTCCCTATCTCACACAATTTCAGTCACAGAAAGATTTTCATCAATCTCTGAGTATTCCATCAACTGGTCAAAATCCACAGTCCTGCCTATAAACTGCGGTTTTCAAAATGCACCAAATACTACATTACAATCAGGAAATATCAAATATTTGGTATAAAGGTATAAATATTTCCCCCAGGCTGTCAGACCTGCAAAAATTAAACTTTACTCCACTACTTAAAACAATAGAAGACGATCTTATACGGTGGAAAACCCAGCCCATATCACTCATGGGGAGGGTGGCCTCTATTAAAATGATGGTACTACCCAAAATTAACTATTTGTTCTCAATGATCCCCTATAAACCCTCTTCTGCCTGGTTCAATTCATTAAATTCACACATTTCCAAATTTCTATGGCGGGATAAACCACCAAGAATTAGTATAAAAACCTTACAAAAGACTAAACAATGCGGAGGTTTAGATTTGCCAAATTTTTACTACTACTTTCTTGCCAATAGATTACAATATGTTTTGAAATGGATTAATCCAAGCCCGCTAGACAGACTATGGCTAAATATAGAACAGGAGTTCTGTGATAATTTAGATATCTCCGATTTGCCTTTTATCAGCTCTAGTATTAAACACCATAAATGTTTCCTAAGCATTAATATTAGAACATCTCTGACAGCCTGGTGGGACTTTCTTAAATTAAACAAATCCTCGCTAACCCCATGCCAACAAACGCCCATCTGGAACAATCCAGACATCCTACTGAACAAGAAAGTGTTAAATTTCACTGTATGGAGGGATAAAGGCATACGGTATCTAGAGCATATTATCCAAAATGGACAATTTATTCCATTTGAAGAACTTGTTTCACAGTACAATATTCAGAGAAGCAAGTTTCTAGAGTACCACCAACTTAAATATATACTGCGGGTTAAATACGGACATGATGAATTAAATCTACAATTACCTACAAAGGTAACCCAACTACTGAGAATCCATGCGCCTAAAACAATGTCAAAAATATACAGATCATTGTCAGATTTAAACGACTCAATATCTCTCCCAACCTCAAAATGGGAAATTGATTTATCGATTAGTATAGACCAGAGCATCTGGACACAAATATGTTTAAATACTTTTAGAATGACCAAAAAACCCAATCTGCAACTCATACAATATAAGACTCTCCATAGAACACACTACACAGGACAAAGGATGTTCAAGATGGGCCTCATAGAATCCGACACCTGCCCTTACTGCACAAATAATGCACCAGACAATTATATGCACGCCATGTGGGAATGCACAGCTGTTCACCTATTTTGGCAGAGGGTATGCGAAGACTTATCTACGTATTTAGGGTATAATATTCCGGCCTCCCCGAGATTATGCTTGCTAGGCGATGTAAGCAATATGGATCTGGAGGGTAGTGCAACACAAATGGTTCTCACCGCCCTGTGCATTGCCAAGAAAACTATTCTTGTGAATTGGAAATCAAAAAACAATTTGAGTATTAATCAATACAAAGGTCTCTTGTTGGACCACATTAGTATGGAGCGAATGTCTGCTTCCTCCAAGAATCAATTAGCCAATTTCAACTCTCTCTGGTCCCCAATAATTGACTCCATCACTTAGTGGGTGTGTGGGGTCATGGCTTTGCTGTTCCTTGTGTCCCTTGGATGGTGGGGGGGCTCTGGGGGGTGTGGGTGCCGGTGGCTCCATGGGGCTGGGGGCCTGCGGTTCCTGGGCTGGGGGTTGTGGGTCGCCCCTGGGCTGGCGGGGTGGGGGGGGCTGGGGGCGTCTACCCGGTGGGCGCGGGGGGGGCCTGGCGGCCTGGGCGGGGGGCGCCGGCCCTGGCCGGGTGGCTAGGGCCTCGTGGGTGCGGGGTGGGGCTCGGGGCTCCGGGGGGCCCGCTAGTGGGGTGGGGGCCTCGTCCGTGCCGGGGGGGCTGGTCTCCCCCTGGGCGCCCCTTCCCATGTGGGACTGACTGGGGTGTCGCTCTGGGAGCCTCTGGGCATGCTGGCCTCTGGGGGGAGGGCACCGGGGCAGGGTATGGAGGGTATAGGTCCCAGGTCAGTCTGTCTGGTGAGTGTAGGTGTTTGTGTGAGAGCGGCTCGTCAGCGAGGCCTTCGCAGATGAGGCTCCAGATACCCCCCTCGGGTTGGGGCGGGGGTGCTGCGGCGGGGGGGGTAGCACCCCCGTGGGCGTTGGCGCCGCGCATCCGGGCGCGTCGTGCTGGATGCCCGCTGCCCTGCTGCATTACCACCTATTCCCCCACAGCCCCCTACAGCCCACACCCACCTACACCACACTCCATATAGGTACTGGGGGGTGATCAGCTAGTCACCCCCCCATCTCTTTTAATTCCACTTTAGACACCACACCCACAACACCACACTGCATCACACAGAGGGAAGGGGAGGGTGACTAGCCACTCACCCCCCTCTGTATTATTTTAATTGCACTTTAGACATACATTCATGTCACACCACTCTTTCACATAGGGCATTGGAGGGTGGGGGGAGCTGTGCATTCCTGGGTCGGCTGCCAAAGCAGCCCACAGCTGGACAGCGCGGCTCCCTTCCCCTCTATTTTAACTCCACTTTAGACATTGAGGGCCTGTGGGGGCTGGGGGGGGAGGACCGCAGCTCTGGCTGGGGTATCCATCCCCCACTTGTGTCCCCTCCACATTTTAACTGCACCCTAGCTCCACACACACACCCATTCCCACTGACCAAGGGGGGTGGTGGGCGGACCGGGGGAGTTGGGGGATGGCGGGGGCGGCGGGTGTTGGCTGGCGGGCCCGGGTGCGGGGCGGCGGCGTCCGCGGGGGGCTGCCGGCCTTCGGCGGGGGGCCGCTAGCCTGCGACCTGGGGGGTGGGGGAACAGCCTCTGGAGCCGTCCACTGGACAATTCCAGGGCATCTGCTGTTGGGCCTCGAGATGAGTGTGTGCGTGTGGGCGTGCGTGTCTATGTGTGTATCTGGTGTGTGGGCGTGCGTGTCTGTGTGTGTATCTGGTGAGGGTGTGCGTGTTGGGCGTGCGTGTTTGTATGTGTGTATCCGGTGAGTATGCATGCTCTGTTTGTCTGCATGTATGGCCTGGGACGGGGGAGCACGTCGGGGTTGGGGTGGTGCGGGTGTGGTGGGGTGCGAGTGTTTGGTGAATGTGGGTATCTGGGTATGAATGGCTCGTCGGCGATGCCGGCGCAGATGAGGCCCCAGACACCTCCTTGGGTTGGGGAGGGGGGGCGCTGCGGCGGGGGGCGGGGGTGTCCCCCTGGGTGTTGGCGCCGCGCGTCCGGGCGTGCCTTGCCTGGCGCCCGCTGCCCTGCGGCACTGTGGGCTGTCGCCGCGCGCCCCCCCTGCCGGCCCGCATCCACCTACACCACACATAGGTAATGGGGGGTGATCAGCTATTCACCCCCCATCTTACACATTAGACGCCACATCTAGACATCACACCGCACCACACAGAGGGAAGGGGGGGCGATTAGCCACTCATCCCCCCCTCATTATCTTAACTGCATTTTAGACATACATCCACGTCACACCACTCATCCACATAGGGCCTTGGAGGGCGGGGGGAGCTGTGCAGGTCCTGGGTCGGCTGCTTCTGCAGCCCGCAGCTGGACTGCACAGCTCCCTTCCCCTCTATTTTAACTCCACTATAGACACTTAGGGCTTGGGGGGGGCGATGGGTGTCTTTTCCCCATATGCTCCCCCATATCTCAACGACACCTTAGTTCACACACATGTACACCATCAATGATCAAGGTGGGTGGGGGGCGGTTGGGGGGGGGGCGGGGTGAGGGGTCCTGGGTGTGGCGGGGGTGGCGGGCGCCGGCGGGTGGGCTCGGGGGTGGGGCGGACGCATCTGTGGGGCGCTGCCGGTCTCCGGCGGGGTGCCCGCTCGCCTGCGATCTGGGGGGGTGGGGAACATCCTCTGGGCCGTCCACTGGGCAAGTCCAGGGCATCTGCTGCCGGACTTCAAAGACGAGCAGGTGTGACTGGGAGTGTGTGTCTGAGTGTGTGTATGAGTGCATGCATGGATCGGTGTGTCTGCATGTTTGTCCTGGTACGGGGAGCACGTGGATGATGGGGCGGTGTGGGGGCGGCAGTGAGGGGACTTGGGGGAGGGAGGGTACGGGGGCTGGGGAGGGAGGGTTGGGATCTGGGTGGGGGAGGGGGGGTCGGGGTAGCCAGGGGCGGGTGTGCTTGGTGGCTCTCGGGGCGTCTCCCTGGTCCCCCGGGTGGGGGTTCTTGGGGGGGGGCGGGTCTCCCCGGGGCTGGCGGGGCCCCCACGGGGTGTGCGGGTGCTCCGGGCTCCGGGTTCTATCCGTGCCTGCGTGGCCGGCCCCCGGGGGGGGCCGGCGCGCTACCGCCTGTGGCCGTGGGGTTCCTGCCTCGTGCTTGCCGGTGGGGGGCGCCCGGTGCCTCCTTCCCTGCCTTCCTTGGGTGGGCGCGCAGCCTTCCGGTGGCGGGGGCCCGGGTACCTGGCCACTGTGGGGCGGCTGGGTCCGTGACCCGTCGGGGCTCTCCCGGCCGTCTGGGGGCCCCGGGGCGGCGTTGTTGTGGCCTCGCACACACACTGGAAATCATTCCATGTTAACCTGCACACTCATACATACACTCACAACACACAAACATACACACATACACATATGCGTACACACACACATGCACGTACATATGCACACGCACACACATACACTTAGAACGCACACACACATAGACATGCACGCACACGCACACACACGAGCGCCTGGGGCTCTCTTCCCCTATTTTATCCCTCTTTCCCCTTGTCTGGGTGTGTGTGTGTGTGTGTGTGTGAGAGTGTGTGTGGGGGTTGGTGTGTGGCTTCCACTCCCTCCTCTCGGATGCGGATGCGGGTACGACAATGTTTGGACGGTGTTCCTGGTGGTCTGCTTGTGCCTACTGTATATATTTATTTTCTTTCGTTGGTATTGACGTGTTTGGTTCCAGGAGCGGATACTGGCACAGGCACGGTCCCATGTCGTGGCGGTACCACTGGTTTCTTTGTGTGTATACTGTTTGTGTGTGTCCCTGGATCTTATCTTTCAGATACAGCAGCTGGTGTGATGATACGGTGTAAAGCAGCAAGATGCAGAAGCTGTCCTTTTATCACTCTTTCCTTTTTGTTCTACTGTTTGTTATGTATTATTTCTCTTTCCCTGTCTCTCTCTCTCTCTGACCCCCCTCCTTATTTTATTTTTATTATGTATTTATTTATTTTTCTACTTCCTCTGTCTCTTACCCCTTTCTCTCCTTTCTCACTTTCTCTCTCTATCTCTTTCCCAATAACCGCCCCTGTCAGCTCCGGCTTTGTGGCGCAATGACATAAAAATGATTAATAAAGAGTATACCTCAAGTAACAAGAGGAGCTTAAATCCGAAGCTCCACTTTGCAAAATAAAAGTGTTGGCACAATAAAGCACCCAGACTAACATCCTGCTTGCTAAACTGCCGGACACGACAAGGGGGAAAAAAAACAATGTATTTTCTGCCCAGGTTAAAGGCTTCTTATTCATAGTTCCTGTACGGGGGATAGTGCTCATAGCGGCACATGCTGTGCCGTTTACAATAAAGACATTTTGAAAATACAAAATAATGTATGAAAAAATGATTAAGCTGTAGCACATACTTTTATTTCAAATATGAGTTTCACAAATTTCCCTGTAATGAAAATGGTGAAATAACCCAGGCTTAATGTGATATTTCATTTGTAACACATCTGTTCTCCAAACTTTGGCCACAAGATCTTCTTCCTGCCAGAATCTCTCCTTTCCTTTAATCCTCGGCTGTTGGGATCTGCTCTGCTGCTTGGAAGTTCCCCGGGGAGTTAGTGTTGGGAGGTTCTGGTGGAATGTGACCATCGTCAACCATGGGCTGGATAGCGCTGTGGTGCCCAACCTGGCTCTGTGCCCTTCTTCTTTCATCTGCCCGGGCAGTGCCAGGTTGCCTGTGGTCGTCCCGGAGACACTTCGTCTTCCCTTGCTGTACTCTCAAGCCTCTGAGACAAGCACAATTTCAGCTCTACACTCAGCAAGACCTTTAAAAGTATAAAAATGAATAGGCCCTAAAAATGGAGCCTGCAAGTTTTTTGGCTCAACACAAGTGATCAACTAGCTATCGACGCTAATGACCATTCATTAAAATGTCTAAAAAAGCTTCCTCCTTGTATATGCACAAACATTTTGCACACATGACGTTATCATGCATATATACTCACCTAAAGGATAATTAGGAACACCATACTAATACGATGTTTGACCCCCTTTCGCCTGACTAGAAATTTACTAGTCAGCTGTGCTAAGAATCAGCTAAACTGAAATGGAAGGCTTGTAGTATAAGGGGAAAGGTGAAGGAGAATGTTTTATGTGTTTTAAGTTGATTAAGCAGGGAGGAGCACTTCTCTTTCTCACACAGTAAAGGTTCATTCTCTCTTCAAATGATTGCTTGCAAATTTAAGGATCTAGGAAATTAGCTTAAATAATATAATATTATAATATAAATATTATATATATATACACTCACCTAAAGGATTATTAGGAACACCATACTAATACGGTGTTTGACCCCCTTTCGCCTTCAGAACTGCCTTAATTCTACGTGGCATTGATTCAACAAGGTGCTGAAAGCATTCTTTAGAAATGTTGGCCCATATTGATAGGATAGCATCTTGCAGTTGATGGAGATTTGTGGGATGCACATCCAGGGCACGAAGCTCCCGTTCCACCACATCCCAAAGATGCTCTATTGGGTTGAGATCTGGTGACTGTGGGGGCCATTTAAGTACAGTGAACTCATTGTCATGTTCAAGAAACCAATTTGAAATGATTCGAGCTTTGTGACATGGTGCATTATCCTGCTGGAAGTAGCCATCAGAGGATGGGTACATGGTGGTCATAAAGGGATGGACAAATTGTAGCCTCTTTTCCTATTTGTAGTGGAGATGAATGGTACCCGGTGGGGTCTTCTGCTGTTGTAGCCCATCCGCCTCAAGGTTGTGCGTGTTGTGGCTTCACAAATGCTTTGCTGCATACCTCAGTTGTAACGAGTGGTTATTTCAGTCAAAGTTGCTCTTCTATCAGCTTGAATCAGTCGTCCCATTCTCCTCTGACCTCTAGCATCAACAAGGCATTTTCTTTTTTTTTTTTTCCCTTTTTTTTTTCAACAAGGCATTTTCGCCCACAGGACTGCCGCATACTGGATGTTTTTCCCTTTGCACACCATTCTTTGTAAACCCTAGAAATGGTTGTGCGTGAAAATCCCAGTAACTGAGCAGATTGTGAAATACTCAGACCGGCCCGTCTGGCACCAACAACCATGCCACGCTCAAAATTGCTTAAATCACCTTTCTTTCCCATTCTGACATTCAGTTTGGAGTTCAGGAGATTGTCTTGACCAGGACCACACCCCTAGCAATCATGGCGTTAAATGCAAAACATAACAGTTCATTTCTTATATTTAATCAGTGCAGTATGGTTATTCAGTGCAGTCGGTATAGTCAATGCAGTATTCAATGCAATTTGTATATTTTGTAATATTTTATTACTCTTTTTATACCTCACATTGACTTGAATTGCATTTTCAGTTTCGTTGTCCAAGTGACAATGACAATAAACATTATCTTTATCTTTGTTAGGTGGCTACGTTTACATGCCTTAATGCAATTAAGATGTTTTCATGTAAACAGATTAATCGGGGAACTCATTTATAAATCTGATTGAAAAAGATGGTAAGCATTCATACAAACATTTATAGGAATCCTATAAATACATGATACAATCCTATCATTCTTATACTATGGTATCTTATATCATATAATCTTATCTTAACCTTATGGTAAGTTATCCTGTCTTAGTCTTAACTTATATGCTATTTTATGTTATACAATCTTAACTTGACCTATCTTAACCTTATTGTTGAGCTTTCTGCCTCCATATGTATGAACCAAATGTTCTCTTCATTCATTTGTGTAAATCAATAAACTGATTAATATTGTAAACTGGTGTTTTATTTTACGTCTTTTCAGTATTTACATTTTCGTTTTAAAGCATACATTTTGACACACGTCTACACACGTCTGCTGTCATGAAAAACTTACAGAAAGAGAGAAGAAATCACTCCACACGCAGCATACATCGTGTCACACATTATACATGCGCAGAAAAGAAAAAATAGACCCTTTTTGTCAACATCGTGGAAAAAACTTAATAATCAGAAATAATACAAACATATGAGATGAGAACACATAATCCAACACCCCCACTTGTTCTCATCATATGAAAACACCTGTTAGTGGTATTATACATCTCTATTCACTTCCAAAAAGAAAACATTTGAACTTCAACATTCTTACTTTTGATACAGGTTTGGTCAACATGTCAGCAACCATCTCTTCTGATGAACAATACTCAATACTTATTTTTCTTTCATTTACTGCATCGCGAATGAAATGGTATTTAACGTCAATGTGCTTTGATCGCTTTCTGTTCACAGGATTTTTTGTTAGTACAATTGCTCCCTGATTGTCACCATACATTTTAGTACAGGTGTACACCTTGTTATCCATACCACTCAGCAACTGACTTAGATATATGCTTTCTTGGGTAGCATTTGCTAGACCTATATATTCGGCCTCACATGTGGACAATGCAACGACTGGTTGCTTCTTTGACTTCCAGGAAATTACCGGACCTTGTTCTGTCAGGCTAAAACAATATCCTGAAGTACTACGTCTGTCATTGAGGGATGATGCCCAATCAGAGTCACTGAAAGCTATTAGACTCAGATCACAATTTGTTTTCTGAAAACACAACTCGTAATCACTTGTGCCCTTTAGATACCTTAGCACGTGTTTGGCAGTCACAAAATCCCGTGCTTTTGGACTTGATAGGGTTTGTGATAGTTTGCTTACTATCCAACTAATATCTGGCCTGGTACATGTCATGGCATAGATAAGACTGCCCACTATCTCTCGATATTCTCTGGGATTTTGGACCTCCATGCTGCTATCTTGATCATTCTCACCACTCTCTACCTTTAGCTCGCATGGAGTAGTCCTAGGCTTGCAGTCTGACATTCCAAAACGTTCTAGCATTTTCATCACATATCCCTTTTGGCTCATTTTGATTTTTCCATTTGTTTGTTCAAATCCAATACCTAAGAAATGTGAAATCCTCCCTAGATCTTTCATATTGAATTTATTTTTCATGCTATTTTTGAATCTGTTAAGTCCTTTGTTACTGCTTGCTGCAATGATTAGGTCATCTACCCAAATGATGACTATGATAATGTCTTCTCCGGCTTGCTTCCTATATATACAGTGATCTGACAAATTTCTCTCAAAACCATTTTGTCCAAGGTGATCATTTAGTAGCTCATACCAGTTCCAACCAGATTGTTTCAAACCGTACAGGGATTTTTCAGTTTATACACCAACTTTTCCCCTGTCACAGAAGTTGATTCGAAACCCTCAGGTTGCTCCAAGTAAATGTCTTCATCTATAGGTGCATGTAAGTATGCCGTCTTGACATCCATTTGATGAACTATAAGGTCATTCTGGACAGCTATTTGCATTAATGCTCGCACTGACGTCAGATCTGCTGTAGGTGCAAAAGTCTCATGATAATCTATACCTTCAGTCTGGCTATAGCCCTTTGCCACATATCTTGCTTTTAAGAGCTTTCCCATCCCACCATTTTCTTTAATGGTGTAGACCCATTTTCCTCCAACGATCTTCCTATTCTCAGGTAATGTAGTTAATTTGAAAGTGTCATTTTCTTTGAGTGAATCCATCTCTTCCCGCATTGCACGCTTCCACTCAGGTGCATCAGGTGACATCAAAGCCTCTCTATACGCCTGGGGAACACCAAATACTGCCCTGTAACAATAATCAATGTTCACATATGTTACATCACTCTTGTTGTGATCTGATACGTAATCCTCTAAATATTTTGGGGGTCTCTTTTCTCTCTGTGATAACCGTTGTTTTTGGTTTGGGATGATTTCTGCATCTGTTTTGTTTCCATTCTCATCTGAGACTTCCTCCCTCATCACCTCATTATCCTCTTGATCATCTTTGATCTCATGATCTGTACTGCCCTCACCATGTGACTCGTCAACCTTCTCCCCACCAGCACTGTTGTCTCTACCGGCAACTATTTCTAGATCATCCTCATCTGTTTGTGTTGTTTGTTCACTACGTTCTTTCTTAGTGAATTTTACCAATCTGTGCTTGGTCACTTTTCTTGTCTGACGGTTATAGACCAAATATGCAGGGCTATTTTTACTGTACCCCACAAAAACTCCTTTATCACACCTAGGATCTAATTTCTTCTGGTCATGCCTGTATGCGTAACAGTCTGAGCCAAATATCCACATTTTTGAGAGGTCTGGCCTCTTTCCGGTGAGCATGAAGTAAGGTGTGTTTTGCGTTCTTTCATTATAGCAATGATTTCTAATATGGGCAGTCGTTTGAACAGCATATGGCCATAACACCTTTGGTAACTCTTTCTCTAACAGTAGGCATCTTGCCATCTCAAAAATGGTCCTCCACTGCCTCTCTGCTGTGCCATTTTGATGCGGAGAGTACGGGCATGATGTCTCATGTCTAACCCCTTTTCTTCTCAAAAGGGATTGGAACGCATTACTAGTGTATTCTGTGCCATTATCAGACCTTATACATTTTACCTTGCCATAGGGTGCACTGTCTGCAAAAAACTTTTCAGTGGCTAATGTTGAGTCACTCTTATTTTTGAGAAAGTACACTGATATGGCACCTGAATAATCATCTGTGAATGATATGGCATATTTGTACCCTTCTGAAGCAGTTGGTTCAATGGGACCCGCCAAGTCAGTGTGCACCAGTTCGAGGGGGGCATTAGCTTTTGCATCTGCTTTTCTACTCCTACAGTTTGTGAACTTCCCTTTTATGCATATGTTACAATTTACTTTAGTTTTATCATTTATCTGCATACCCTCGACTAGTTTAGGTAATTTCAACAAGTCATCAAAGTTACAGTGCCCCATGATTTTATGCCATGTCTTAACATCACATGCTAAGTTTACTTTATCTCTGGCACACATATCATTTGCAAATTCATAATCACATTGATCTGGTTCATTTACCGTTTTCAAGTAGAATAGTCTCTCGTGCTCTTTGATTGGAAACACAGTACCGTCTTCACCTATGAGTTCGTTTTGGCCCTTTTGGAAGATCACTCTTGCTCCATCTTCGGTGGCAGCTTGAACGGAGATGATGCTCTGTGGATATGACGGTATGAAGAGGGCTCTCCTTAAAATGGTCTTGACCGTTTTTCCTTCCCCGTCTTGTAAGAACACCTCTGCTTCTCCGCGCTTTAAGGCTACGTTATTCATTCTCGTTCCATCCGCCAATTCCATGTAATGCAATGCAGGGTTGAAAGATTCATCGAACCGCGTGAATCTTGCTTTCTCTGTAATGATGTGAGATGTTGCTCCGCAGTCCACCATTAGTCCTCTTCCTTTAATGCTTTCGGGAAGTAAACGTTGGCTTACTTTAAAAACGAAAGTTTGCTCGTTGTCGTCTTTCTTTTCGGCTGTCTGTTTGGCATCATCTCTTTGTCTGTTGCCTTTTCTCCTGCACGTTTCGTCGCTGTGCGTTGAGCTTCGATGGTAGTTACACCACTTCGATGATGCTTTCTGGCGGCACTCTCTGGCTATGTGACCTCGATTACCACAACCATAGCATGTCACGGTCGATGCTTCTGCTTTCATCACGTTGTCCGATTTTGTCTTGGGATCAAACTTTTCTGTCTCCTCGTAACTTCGTAGTCGACTCTTGAATTGTACGAACGTCAATTCTTCGCTGCTTTGTGTGATGTGGATGGCAAAGGGTTTGTATGATTCTGGCAAGCCCTTCAAAATCATAGCTATTATCAGTCCATCACTTAACATTTCTTTAGCATTTCTGAGAGACGTTATCGCTCTTTCGGCTCGGATAATATAGTCTGTAACGCTTTCTTCTGGTTCCTTCTTCAGAGAAGTTAGCTCTGTATATAAGGCAATGATTCTCGGCTTACCCTGGCTGGCGTAGTGATTTCTTAGGATTTTTAATGCTTTCCTTCCATCGTCGGTTGCTTCTCTCATCACTAACGACAGGCTTTTGTCGTCGAGGAACTGAATTAGCTCTGCGTAGCATTCTTCATTCTTCTCTCGGTCGACATTGTCGTCAGCGGATAGTATTGTTTCCTTTAGGCCAAGCATTCTCATGTGGCCTAAAAATTTTACTTCCCATAGTTCGTACTTCTGTTCGTCGCCATCAAAAACCAGCCTCTGCCATGCTCCTGCACTTCTCCTGGGCCCATAACCTGTTGAGCTTTCTGCCTCCATATGTATGAACCAAATGTTCTCTTCATTCATTTGTGTAAATCAATAAACTGATTAATATTGTAAACTGGTGTTTTATTTTACGTCTTTTCAGTATTTACATTTTCGTTTTAAAGCATACATTTTGACACACGTCTACACACGTCTGCTGTCATGAAAAACTTACAGAAAGAGAGAAGAAATCACTCCACACGCAGCATACATCGTGTCACACATTATACATGCGCAGAAAAGAAAAAGTAGACCCTTTTTGTCAACATCGTGGAAAAAACTTAATAATCAGAAATAATACAAACATATGAGATGAGAACACATAATCCAACACTTATCCTATATAATCTTAACTTATCCTATGTTACCTTATGCTACAGAACTTGATCTTAACCTTAACATATCCTATCTTAATACTGATAGCCCATCTCCACAGCCAGCTCCTGAACCCCAGGGATGGCACTTAGCTGCTCCAGTGCATCAATAGGAAAGATGAAGACAGCATGTTCCCCTAATTTCCTGTTTCTGATGGAACGCCATCCGACCTCACCGTGGCGAAATGAATGGCTGATATTATAGGTACGGTAATAGATACAATTAGACAGTTGTATTGTCTGGCGTTGTCATAGCTGCAATGATTCCATATTCCCCCGATGTCTGCGCCATGTATTTCAACAGTGATGCGATGTTAATTTGATCTCTCTGCAGCCTTTAGCCCGCTGTTATTTTCCGTTATTAGGTTATTATACAGGGCAGCTCAGGCCGGGGGAGCAGGCGCTGATGCAGCCCGGTGCCGCACCCACCACACGTCGGAACTGCTCGCGATCCCGGCCGGCGACCCCCCAGGCAGAGATCTAGACACACTCGATTCAGTCCCACCCTTATTATAATTACTTTTATATCCTCCTGAGACCCAAGGAAAAAAGTGTCCTTCAATTGTAGGTTATGTGTCTTTGGAGGAAATAAGACATCTTACAATTTAGATTTTTTCTAATTTATTTTTATTTTTAATTTCACAGCATGTCCTCTTTAGTGCACAACAGGAATAAATACGTTTCCTAACATCAGTGAAAAAATAAATGCAAAAATACAATGTCCACTACAATGGACATAAATGAATGGGTCGGGTCTCAGGAGGATATGCAGTAATTGGTAA
Organism: Paramormyrops kingsleyae; assembly: GCF_048594095.1. Lineage (NCBI taxonomy): Eukaryota > Metazoa > Chordata > Actinopteri > Osteoglossiformes > Mormyridae > Paramormyrops > Paramormyrops kingsleyae. Next base: position 247,943 of record NW_027325993.1, read on the forward strand.
CTAGTCATTTTCAGTAACTTGCACGAGACTGCCAGTTGGCTGAATCCGAAATAGTTGTAGTGCTACAAGGCTGGATTGTTACAGGGACTGTGTTAAATGCAAATGCTGTTCTGATTGCGTTAAAATCAAACGTTTTTGCTCAGATTTCATGAATTTGGTGGTGTGCTCTTTATACTATGCCAAGTTTTCCTAAAAGCAGATATTTTTTTTAAAGGTGAAATAGAGCAGCGCATTGAATTGTAATGCCTGTATCTTGAAACGTAGCGTGTTGCCAGACTCTCCGATGCACAGCTCTATGGTCCATACAGAGGAGATGAGGAACATGCAGTTTGCAAAGTCACCAAATTACCTTTTGTTAAGTGGCTACGTTTACATGCCTTAATGCAATTAAGATGTTTTCATGTAAACAGATTAATCAGGGTGCTCATCTATAAATGTGACTGAAAAATATGAGAAGCACTCATACACACATTTATAGGAAGATTTTGGGATTTATGAAGAAAACGTTTTGTGAAAAAAACGCACATATCCCTGGGGAAACCAGACCACCTTATAATTAGAGGAAAAATATGTCCATTGCTTAAAATTATCATACAGACCCAGTGAACTCAAAAACAGGTGTTTTGTAAAAATAAATGAGATTGAAGGAGATGCTGTTTCGACAGAATCCTGTAGAGGGCACTGTGTATGCTAAATCGAAGGCTCCAGGAATGTATTCGGCAGTTATAATAATAAACAATAATAATTCAAATATTTGTGTACACACGGCATTTGGCTCTGAAATTACACAGTTCTTTAAAATAAAATTGTTTAAAAAAAGTTTTATGAACAAGTCAAATATGAATTATAAAATACAATTTTACAGTTAAAATACTTATTTTAAATACATGCCTCAGAAATTCCGACACTGAAGAGGGAAGTATGGTGAATAAGTATCATTGGTTCTAACTGAAGCCAAAGGCGAGGAGTACAGCAATTTCACCCAAGAAATAAAAATATCCTCAAAGCCAAACCGCTTCAGAACATAAAACAAATAGTTCCATTCAACATGATCAAAGGCTTTCTCAGCATCTAAAGATAGGAGTACCTCTGGGCACTCAGACGAAGATGATGTGTAAAGGATATTAAATACACGCCTAATATTAAGAAAACAACTGTCTATTTTTAATGAAACCAGTTTGATCAGATGACACAATGGAGGGTAATACAGATTCAAGACGGAGAGCCAACACCTTAGCCAGTATCTTAACATCAACATTAAGGAGACTAATTGGACGGTAGGAGGAGCAAGCGAGGGGATCCTTGCCCTTCTTCAGAAGTAAGGATATTGATGCCTGACGTAGAGTTGGAGGCAGGCATTGGGACTTTAAGCTGTCATCAAATACATCCTTGAGTAAAGGGTTTCATTTTGCTGCAGACTTTTTATAAAACTCTGTAGGAAAGCCGCCCGGGCCTGGACATTTCCCACTCTGCATGCATGTGATAGCTTTATGAATTTCATGTAAGGAAATAGGATTCTCTTACATTCCCATCCACGGTGGGTATATTCAGGTCTTCAAAGAACCTATCCATTAAACTCAGATCAAAAGAGTGTTTAATACAAATTAAAATAGAAATCACTAAACTGCTTATTAATATCTAAGGGATCTGATAATAGTCCTGTGTCAGAATCAATCTGGGCAATTACTTGAGTACTAGATGTCTGTTTTAAACTATAAGCCAGAGCCCTGCTTGGTTTCTCCCCATACTCATAAAACATGTGTCTGGTTTTTAACAGAGCCCGTTCCGCCTGTCCAGTTGAGAGCAGATCAAATTCAGCCTGATACATCATCTGCCATTTATATAGCTCTGGAGATGGACCAGTGGCATAGGCTTTGTCTACTCTAGAGATGAATTCCAAAAGTTATGTTTGCCTAGCTACCTGTGCTTTATGAACAGAGGCATTGTAGGAGATAATTTGGCCCCTCAGGTAAGCCTTGAGCGTCTCCCAAAGTAAGGAAGGGGAGGTCTCTTCATTTACATTAGTTTCTAAAAACATATCTATACCAGCATTTACGAAGGCAATAAATGATTCATCTGACAAAAGAAGTGAAGTGAGCCTCCATCTGAATCTGCTAGGTCTATGATAGGGGAAGGTCAGGACCAGTGTTACAGGTGCATGATCTGATATTACTATACTGTTATAAACACATTCTTTTACCAATGGGAGTAGATATGTATGTATGTATGTATAAAGAAATAATCTATACGTGAATAATAAAAAGAGTATTCCCTCTTTGTAGGATAAAGAAATCTCCATGGGTCAGACACCTTGCAAGATTGTAAAAAAGTCTCTATGCATTCAGCTGTTTCTGAAGCACCAATTGGGCGATTGGAGGATCTATCCAATACTGGGTTAATTACACAGTTACAGTCACCAGCTAAAATAAGCTGATGAGTGTCCAGGTATGGTACGGTCAATAGAAAATTGTTCATGAACTTAGAATCGTCCCAATTTGGAGCATATACACAAGCTAATATCACAGGCAAACGGTACAGTTTACCCACCACAATAACAAAGCGGCCATTGGGGTCAAATATTGTTTCAGACACTTCAAATGATACTGATTTGTTGATCAAGATTCCAGCCCCCCTGGCCCTACTCCGAAAGGTTGAATGGAATACTTGTCCAACCCAGCCTCTTTTTAAACTCAAATGATCTGACCTGCGCATGTGCGTCTCAGTTAAGAAGGTTATATCCGTTTTTAAAAACTTAAGATGAGCAAGGACCTTGGTGCGTTTCATAGGATGATTTAGGCCTTTCACATTCCAATTAGTAAACTTAACTGACTGGCCACTCCTCCCAGAAGCCATATTTGAATTTGCCATATTTAATACTGGTAATATCCAGCAGACATAATCTGAGTTGCAGTAAATTAATTCTGTCACTCTGGTAGATGTCATGTTCGAAACAAAGTGTAACCACTAATGGACAAAATGAAAGACAAAAAAAACAACAAAATAAAAAAGAGACTTTAAGTACAAAAACACCACCACCCCCACCCCCCAGCACTATCCCGAACACAGTGCATATCCCAAGAGCAAAACACTGCAAAATTCTAACTTGGGTCTCTAATTTAACCAAAAACGACCCAAAGCACAGTGAGCAATCACATTCAGAAATATATATACAGTGGTACCTCGGTTCTCAAACTCACTAGAACTCGAATTTCTTGAAAGTCGAACAAACCAGTTTGACCTAGAACTCGATCTGAATATCAGAAGTCGAACCATGAACACTGACTTAATATAAATTGTACGCGCCAGGAAATGAGTCATACGACAATGCAATTCTTACTTGAATGCCTTCTTCACAGACTGGACGATTAACCAAATAAAACAGCGCAACATTACAGTAACTAACAATAAATAAACCACTAACTTACGTGTACTATTAGAGCATTTATGTCATTTATTTAAACTTTATTTTACCAGGTAAATTAACTGAAAACCACTGCTTTACGTGATATTCGGGAGAAATAGCAGATTACGCATCGGAACTGCCTGGGATACAAACGTCATGCATGTAACTAAACTCTTCAGCCAATAAGGGCAAAGGTGTGTTGTCACGGAGGCGGTTCCAGTTTGTGCAGCCGGGTGAGAGGTCGCAATGCATCTAACCGTAATGCATTGCGTCAGGATCAGAATGCGTTGCTTTAAGCCAGCGCTGTAAGCAAGTCGAACGCACTCAATGACCGGACTGGGGAAACAAAATTTACAAGCGGACTTAATACAGAGGACTAATGACAACAACCAGAAACAGCTGATCACATGGGGATCCCACACGAGCTTAACGAGGGGGCGTGGCACACGGAAGGAGCGGACGATCGGGGCAGGACAGGGGTAATGTTGGGATAATATCTTTATCGTTTTGGAAGCCATTAAGAAAAAAAATGCTCTTCTTGTTTTATCCTGTTCATTTTGTGTTGAAGTGCTTAAAAAAACACACACACACACACACACACACATATTTAGGTGTCATTTTGGGGGGCCGGGAACCAATTAATTGGTTTTCCATTATTTCTTATGGGAAAAATTAGATCAGAACTCAAACTTTTTAGGATTCGATCTGGAGTCCGGAACGGATTAAGTTCGAGAACCGAGGTACCACTGTATAGTGCAAAATACCATGTATTTTGTAATGTCTCAAATGAAGTAGGCCTAAACTAATATTAGGCCACTAAACATAGTGTACTATCAAAGAGCAGCCCATTGGTTTTCAATTCAGTAGCCTAATATGAAATACTATGGTTTAATGGTTTAAAATTATAGTAAACAAAAGCAGCTCAAGAAAATCAACTATTCATATGTTATAGCCTATTTATATGAGGAAGAGAACAAGAATTCCCGGCATGTTGAAAAAAGTGCCTACACCAAACCTTTCCATATAGACTAATAAGAACCGAGAGAAAAAAGGGAAAATAAATGTCTTTCTCATAAATTGAGCAACATAGCACTATCTGCATTTAGTAGGCTATAGACCTGGTTAATTCAACTTTGACACTGACGGTGAAATAAACCTGTACAGTTCGGTCACTTAAAAAACACTGACCGTTTTTGAAAGTTATGTCTGTACCTGATCATGATGGAGGAGAATGGTAGTCTTTATATACGAGATGGCCCGATGGGGATCGGTAAAGGTTTTTTCCTCGCCATCAAATGTGATACGGAATGTAGCTGGATAACGGAGACCAAATCTCACATCCTTAACAGTTCTAAGGAGCTGCTTTGCCTCTTTAAAGGCAGCTCGCTTCTTTGCTATCTCCAGAGTGAAGTCCGGAAAGATGTGCACACGCTTCTCCTTGTAAAACAGCTGCTTCTTCTGGCTGGAGAGGCGAAGGATGCGATCCTTCACGTCACCATGATGTACACGGATTATGAATGGTCTTGGCCTCTCCCCTTCCCGCAGCCTCGGTGCTAATGAACGGTGGCCCCGGTCCAGACGTGGAGTTTCCTCCAGGTTCAGTATCTCCTTCAAAGCAGTCACGCAGAATTGCCGCGGGTTGGTCCCCTCTTGGCCCTCCTCTATTCCAACAATGCATTTAGTTGTCAGGTTACACACATCTGACTGCAGTTTTTTCGCAGCAGTTTCCAAAGTAAAGACTGTAGAGCTCCACGCCGTGGTAGACTGCTCGAGGTCGTCCAAACGCTCGGAATGCTGTGCATTAGCAGTCTGTAAGGAGCTAGCCGTAGAATGCAACTCTTGGCGGATAGAAGTTATTTCTTGCCAGAGGACAGCAGTTTGTGTATCTATTTTCGTGCCCAATAGTTCAATCGCTGTCATAATTTTCTCAACCGAATCCGAAGAAAGTTGCTGTGCATCACCCTCAGTGGTAGCCTTCTTGCTAGCTGTAGCAGGTTTCTGTGAGCGACTAGCCATTTTTAAACGAGGAGGAAAACAAAACTTTTAAACGCGTTTTCTTGCTGCCTTAGTCCTTCAATTAGTGATGTTAAACTTTTCGGATAAATATTTATCTATCAATATGGCTTCTGCAAGTATGTAAATATAATGAAAATGAAATTGCTCGCTGAGCTCCAGGACCTCACAGCCTCACGTGTCGAACGTCAACCGGAAGTTCCCATGCAATTGTTTCTTAAACATACCTTTACCTATCTTATCTTATCCTATGTTATCTTACGTTATGTGAAATGTCGCTATTTACATCTGACAGATAGCCCATCTCCACAGCCATCTCCAGAACCCCAGGGATGTCACTCAGCTGGTCCAGCACATCACTAGGAAATTTGACCTCATCTTCATCAAGTCTCGGTCGCAGGGGCACCCTCATTATCCCCGTACGAATAGTGAGCCTCAGAGTTTCCATTCCTCTGTTGCTTGCAGATGTGAGCTGAGCTCATGAAGTCGTTCCAGAACTGCTGGCACCAGTAATGAGCATAGCACTTGGCATCATAGGTCATCTTATTGTAGTTGCTTATATCGTAATTATTGAATTTTTCCATTTTTTCAATAACAAGAGAAGGGGACAAAAACGGTGGTGTTGGACCCATGACCAGCTGAGATGAGGGGGCCTGCACCAGAACGTGAGGCAGAGGGGTGGGATGAACTACGGCTGGGGCTGAAGATGGTTCTGGAGCTGGGCTAACTGGTGAGGCTACGCATGGGGATGAAGGAGGGGAGTCCATAAAAAGAGATGGAGAAGGAGGTAAAACAAAAGAGGATGGGACTGGTGAGGGAACTAAGAAGGAAGTTGATGATAAGGCTGGTGAGTAGGGCTCAGGGTGCGACGTTGTTGGGACTCGATGCAGGATGGTAGCGATCCCACATGGGTTGAATCGAAGGGGTTACTGGAGAATAGCAGCTTTTGTAAGTTCTTGGTATATGGCCCCCTTCCATCCTTTAGGTTTCCTCCTTCGTCCTGATAAAAGAATGACGGTACAATTATGCAAAATAAAGTGTAACAATACAAGAGTCAAATCAATTGATGGCTGTTAGTGACAGACAGACAGCACACTTGGCAGTCAGTACTGCACATTGAGAAAAATACTGCCGTCTCATTGTCTCATTGGAGACAGGAAACGAATGCTTGGGAGACTTACGCGCTGGTCTCGGATTGGGCTGCCTGCATTTCCGTAGGGGTACTTCACCTATAAAAACACACCAGTCAGTGCACAGATTGCCTGATATGCAGAACAGCATTTACTATAGAGAATAGCAACGCTGGAAAGGTTCATGTGCACCAAGGCTAACAGCCCACTCAATCCAAATGCTGGCATCAGGAACTGACTATTCAATCAAATCATTTACTGTATATAAGTAAGTGAACTTTATTGTCATTCACACCATACAACAGTACAACAACGGAAGCATAGCTGAACAAAATTGCATACCTCCAGGCTCAATGTGCAGACATAAAAAGACAGGTGCACATAGTCAACATATGGATAACACAAAGAAAATTTCACTTCTTACACAGAAGTAATTAAGACTGTGTAAGACAGCATAAGGCAGCACAGGACAGACACTAAATATACAAACCAATATACATATATCTTGCGCCTTCCATAAATTCCATTATTTCTTTACTCTCAGGGTACCTAAAGTAAGAATTCTGCCTTTTCTGATTTACATTATGGGGACATATTCACCTGTTATCTTACTATTTCACAATGATTATCTGTGATGTTTAAACACATCACAGCAGCAGAATTAACCGATTCCATTATACAATACAGTAACCATATGGATTAGAGCCCCGTATGTTTACCGTTTCATGGTAACAAACACGATCTATTACTGTAAGTAAAACTCCATCCATCCCTTATGAACATTTTATTTTTAAGTATTCCAAGACACACACTTCCAAAACAAGATGATTGTCACAGAATACAAGACTCAACAACACCAGACAGCCCTATTCTGACTTTCATTCTTCAAGTGTTGAGTTACTCTGGCCATCGTTTTGCCATTCTTACCGGGGCTAATGGAACCAGGGTTGTTTTCTGGAGCAATCCACACAAGTTTCGGGGTGACAATGAAACAATTAAGACGGACCAATTAGTGCTGGGCTGTTTATCGGATATTTACGGAATATCGATATATTATCAAAACCAGATAAAGGAGGACACAATACAGTTTATATCGACATAATTTGGTCGTTTGTTAAAATCGGGCGCTATTAAAGACTTTGAATATAATTCCTTCCCCTTTTAGAAGTAACGCGAGAGCTGCGGTCCCGACGTTGCACAGACTCCCAGAATTCACAGCGAAAAGCGACCCATGCA